>NC_051139.1:9328190-9628190 GCF_014839805.1 Manduca sexta
GACGAGCATGGTGTAAAATTGTAAATTTTTCGCAGCCCCATCCACACAATTAACCGGAAACTTAATTGAGTGGACGCCTCACTAAGGCCCAATTTGTCTGTATAAAAGGGAAAATAAGGTGCGAGCCAGACTGTCAAAGCTCGGATGTCCACTATTCGGCGAAGGGTGAAAACTCATTAGGTACCAGTTTTAATGAAAGGTTCCGGGGCTTGCATGATTACTAGTTAATTGAAAGGCGGAAAATCGGAGGGCGACGATGTACAGCGCCCTTATTTATCGACTCCTATTTTAATGGTTCCCATTCACACCGCAAGCTCATGCTTTGTATTCACCCGTGGAATCATTGTGTTAATGCGCGGGTTTACGAATAAGTAGTTTGTTTTTATCGTCGATTTTTTATAAGCTTATTCATCTGACCTCGAGTAGTTGCGTGTTAGAAAATATAATCACATGTCACACAATCATTGTTTCCTTTGGTATTGGCATTGGCAGCCAAAACTAATACAAACGTTATGTTTTTCTTTATATGTAGCCCTCATTTGTGAATTCCGCGACGAATATGTTTTTATTTCGTAAATCGTAACATACCGAATATTGGACGGTGATACAAGAAGTCTGACAAAAATTAGCCTATTTTCAGTACACACTGATATGTCTCGTTTCGTAATCATGCTGAGTGCTTGTCGCCATATATTATGTTCGGAGGGGAGGCTTATCAAACGCATCCAAAGCATTGGCAAACAGAATTTAGAAATGTGCTAGCATTTAAACATTCAACTTTTAGAAAAATGCCAAGTAGATATTATTAAAATCAGTCGTAATACAAATAAAACACAAAATTTTATATCATATGAAAATACTACAAAGGGCAGAAACGTAAACATCAAAGACAAACAACATGATAATATTAATTTAATAGCATAATATTATACTATACAATAGACATAAATATGCACATTAGCAGTATTGCGCAATTAAGCTTTGATTTAGCTCGCCGCCAAATCACATTTACCGGGGCGTTTCATCTGCTGTAGGCAATTTATTCGGGTAATATTGAAACTGAAATGAATTACTTTGTGAGAGTATTCCAAACTCGTCGGACTAAACGATTTATGTCCTTTGATGTTGAATAGTATCCAAATATGGTCAGCAATTCTGCTAGACGTTAATTATTTATGTTAAGTTTCGTGCATATTCCATTTCAAAGTTTTAACAATGGCGTGAATGAATGAAGTCAATAATTTGTTGTGGAGGGACTACATTGCAGGTATAAACGTCTCACGTCGTTGTTAAAGCAACTGTTAATTTCATAGTACTGTAGTGTTATTGACAGCGTTTATGTGTACCTTCCTGGAATATTCCAAAAAAATAATATAATATGGTTAATCTTGTTGTAGAGTTCGAACCCAAGACACTCCATACTACATGACAGAATTTAAATCCTAACCAACTTTGAATTGCATAGAACTTTAAAGATTTTTTTAAGATAATATACGAAATGTTTACACCTACGTAGTGTTTCAATAAAAAATTGAAAGACGATAAAAGAAAAACAGCAGTGTTAACTGTAAAACACAGCATTGTTTAAAGTACAATACAAAAGTAGATGTGAGTGCCCTATACCAGTAAGGAACGTTTTCTCCACTAGTACTCCGGGCTAAAACGCACTAAGTTTAACGAGTCACATCGCAAACACAACATTCCTCTATCGTAAATGTAGCTCAAACAGCATTTGGTCGGGTTTGACACAAAAACAGAAAAGTTTTCCTTTAACATGAAATAAACACATAAAAAATGATACTATGCAAAGTATCGCAAAGCAAAGCTAAGAGGTAAAAGAATTTAAAGTAATGTAAACACGAAAAGTTTGCTTTCGAGTTGAAGCAACTCAAGCCGGAAGCGCATTCGAACTCAACTGCCTGGAAAAATTAATTCGAAGCTGCGGCGGCGACGAGGGCGCCCTCACCCAGCCCGAGCAAACTGCGTACGGCCTTCTCTTTCACGATAATTTTCGCTCTTCACAAACGAAATAAACAGTCTTTAAAATATCATACCACTATTCCTTTGTGGGTGAACCGGCTCGATCATATTTTCGCAACAATCTCGCTAAAATATGTATGGGTGCGAGTAAATATTGCCTGTATGTACTCGTACCTCATTAAAGTTTCAATCTGCTAGCGCAGATGTATGAAAAGCCGAAATTGCATATTCACAGGAAATAGACAGGTATTGTAAATGTATGTAGATGAAGGCAGAGAGACGGCGCACCACGTGGGCTGCGTAGTTGGAGGCAATTAGCACGGTGACAATGACATTCAAAATTTGTGCAAATAAAGCACACGCCGGCTGTGGGCCGTGGCCACTAACCGCGTATTGTGCGCACGTTCCGCATGATTACAGCTAATTGGTTCATCGAGTTATTTTGCTTACAGTTTTACTGTAGGTATACCTCAGAATTCCTAAGTAACATTTAATTACGATCCGACTGCTATTTAAAAACCTTGTGGATATTGATTTGACAGAACAACAGGAGAAAAGAACCGTTGCTCAGTTACGTAAAAAATCACTGGTGAAAATAAAAAAATCAATATTCGCCACGACGAGTGCTATAATTTTTATTCAATTAAGACGCCCCCAAAGTTCTCGAGTCGGTAAAATATTATCTCATCAAACAGATTTTTATAATGAATAAATCTTGTCTGCTTTATACTTATTATTCTATTATGGTAGGCATTCAAATAAACTACCTAAAATCCTAAACCAAATGTTGTTATTACCTGCAAGTCTTTTAAGTACGTACCTACTTCTGTGACTAAATAATTTAGTTCTCATAATGGGATGTTGGAAATCTCACATTTAAGTTATGGTAGACAAAGTTGCCAGTCATGAAGCCTCTTACGAGACGGTACACTGTACAGGTAAAGTATTCTAGCGTGTTCATGATTGCGGGGTTCTATTGAAATCACTGGCTTTAACAAGTATCACCTTATACATTTTACTTTTTATGTAGGTTATCTTAAAAGCAATATCTACTTAAAATTTTAGTACTTACTTACTTCCTTATAACAAATGTAAAATCATGTACACGACGTGAACTGATGTTTAATAATAATATTTTTGGAGTACAATATTATAATAACGTTACCAAACTATTTAAATACCATTTTCAGCACAAAATGATATTATAAATAACATCTGTTACTTCATGATAAAAAGGAAACCATTTTTCTATGAATAAATATAATGATAACTGACCGGCGCGGACGTTTAATATTTTAATTAAAAATATGAAGTCAAGGGAGGGCGCTCGACATTGGTTGCCCTTTTATCCTGCGGCTGTTTTGTTCGTGACCAGTCATCTGTAAAATTTCAAGATATTTTATATTCGGCATGTTTCATTACTTGCAGGCGGTATCTCGCGTTTTCAGGTGCCATATGAATACGTTGGAACTGATTTTTAACTTAATCATCAATCTTGAATTTAGACATTCGTGAATCCTTATTAAGTAAATTAGAGATCTCCTGCAAGCTAGTTTTTATTTAGTACCGCAGCTTTATATTATTGCTACCAAGCCGTAATATGCAAACACTGCTTGGTTCCGGTTTAAAAGGAATTAAATTCAATATAATTAGTTGGTATTCAATATAATAGGTTGCCTCATGTCTTAAAATTTAGGTTATATTTCATGATAACGAGTGCTTAGTGTCTTCAATTGTTATTTGAACTTTAATATTTATGACTTGAAACATCAGGCGAACGACTAATCAATGGTTTTATTAATTAACGCAATGTGAAAATACCCTGTATAATATATTATTGCTAGAATTGTTCCAATCTCATTTGCCTTCTACAAACACCTGCATTATATTCCGGTTATACATCACTACGGTAATATGCTCAGTTTATCAAAGGCTGGCTGGGTCATTAGCGGGCTTCAGTGAATATGACGTTTGATTTAGCTTTGTGGTGAATGCACTGCACTAACTAACGCCCAAATAATCCTCTTACCTTTACAGAATACGAAGCCATATTATTATGTATCAATAGTTTATTAGGCGTGGTCTTATTGGTGTAACAGCCAAAACATTTTTTGTAGCAAACCGACAAAATAACTAGTGCGTCAATTAATGATATGTGTAGTATAATAATATCTGAAGAATCATGAGTTCTTAACCATTCTTAAAGAAATGAACACAGTTAATGGGTCCTTGAGCCTCCAAAAATCTAAAACAAAATTGAGTTAATTTAGAAAACATATTATTTGATGGCAGCAGTGGGCAAGTATTATTATACAGGGCTGATATCATTATTATTATTATTATTTGATGCGCGAAACTTTTTTATACGATTCGATGATAGGCTTTCTATAGCATGATTTAAGAAACTTCTAGAACGCTTTATTGTTTCTCATCTACTATTGTGCGACTGAACATTTTGTACGAATCAAATAGCTTTGAGTCAGCACATCATATTTATTAGGGCCTGTCTCATGGCCGAGGTTAATTGCCTCACTGTTTTATTGAATATTTTGTCTCTCAACAAGCATTTGTAGAACCTGATTTTAAAGTAAAGATAATATTTTCAAGGCAATTTCAAAATGAAGAATATAAATTAATTCATAAGAATAAATTGTAACTTTTTAATGATAATTATATCAGGATTAGAAAACAAGGGGGTTTTCTTAAGTATATACCAATCTTACTAATCACTGCGCACAAGTCAATTGTTTTTATAGACATTTTTTGTTGCATATGACAGCAAACCAACAACTGCTCATATGTTAAGTAATCTTTTACGCCCACAAACACTTACAACTTCAATAGATTCTTGGATGACTTCTCGACCTCGGGGGTAATACAACTATCAATCCAGCATATTCAGTAAGTATTATGACATGTAAACAAAGTGATTAATTAGTTGACCTTTTTTATCATGTTACTTATGTTGGCAGCCTTAACTATCGCCAAGAATTAATAAACTTCTGTTACATAAAATGAAAAGTATTGTAACGCAATAATTGAAATGGACACGACATCACAAACCACGCCACCCCGTGACAGTTTAATTAGGTTACGTCGTCACTTCGACGCGAATCTCAATCACTACCTGTAACGATTTTCCTTAACAATATTACGGGGCAACGGGCGTATCCCGTAACTTTATTACCATTTCCCTGTTTCGGATATAACCAGTAGGGGTTCCGGCCCTCGCGTCTAATAGGTATCTGTTTTGTTATTAATGTCCTCATACGGATCTCCAATTATATTGTAGCTCCGAGCTCGCCACGCTTCAGTAAGCGACGCCATTCTGTTTATAGTCGCTACAACATGATTACTTTCGTTGGATTAAATAATAAGCATTTTGATAGGGTTTCCTTTACTAAGAATCGACACAATATGAGAAGCTTAAGTTTAAGGTTCATTTCCAGAAAAGTTATAGTCAATTAGAAATTTAAATGGAATATTTGTCACAATTATGACTACTTATGTTGACGAAAACTTTAGCCGCTGTACATGTAATCGCATTTTATTTATAATTGATTAAATTACAAGATTATACATAAACCCAGATAATTATAAAGATAGTTATTTACTATTACGGAAAACAAATAATGATTTCTTTTATTTTACGTTAAACCACCAATAAAACAATTATTATTAATTTTATTTTAAAGAAGAAAAGTGCTATAAACGTGTTCTAAATTTATTTAAGATTTAAAGATAAAGCACGTACCGTCACTAGTGAAAATTAAAGCATAGTACGACAATAACAATAACAATTTCGTTTATGATTCTAATAAGATGTCTACTCATATCTAAAGGACTCATGTCGTAACAAGTCACAAGCCAATCTGTAGGGTTGACTGGAAACATCTAAATTGGTGTGTATCTAACAAAGTCGTCTGCAATTTGTCTCGCAGACTCCGCTTCTGATTGAAATTCTTCCCGCTCCTTCAGCTATGTTGTGACGTGTCTACACAACGATAATAGCAAGTATATTTCGCTATTGAATCAATTGATTGTCCTCGCATTCCAGTACGCGATTTTTTACCCTGTTGACACTAAGAATTAAGTTTAAACTTGTCACCGTGAATCGTGAATCCATTAATCTATTTTAAACCTACGTTCTTAGATAATCTCAGAAGACTTTAATTTAAAAACTTTGATTAAATATGACAAAGAAGACGGATTGTATGAATATTAAAAGGTTCAAATATATATGAAAGAGAGTTATTATCATTTTCGAATTCGCATCAGCTCATAAAACAAAGCGGACTTTGGAACTGGCCAAACAGTAATAAATAATTTACAAAAGCGGTCATGTGAAAGAGGATTCCCTCTTCAGCGGGAGTAGCCATGCGGTGGTTAGGTATTTGAATTGCTAATGACTTTCCCGGTCGAATAACTTGGATAGCGACGATAACTGGTTTCTGAAACACTAAATACGTATCCGGGAGTTGTTTAGTGACACCGGCGCAGCGCCTAGAGACGACCTTAAGACCTCTCTTCAACAAACAGACATTTTGTGTCTAATTAATAATTATGACAACGTGTGTGGTTGTGTCGTCCCGTAGTACCTAGAACAAACAAAGGCTGTGTAATAAATATGCCTTGATAACTTTGTATGTAAGCAAGTACGATAATTGGATTGTCATTCTTTCTTCAAGGAGAAAACAGAAAATATACACTGGTTAGTCTATAAACAATAAATATATTATCTTATGAGGTTATTTAAATAAAAAAACATACTAAAATTTCTTTTTTATTAAAATAAAATATAAACAACGAATTTCGTTACGTACTTTAAAATAATTAAGCTTAAATTTGAATGTAGTAAAATGTGACGTAATAACATACCTATGTGTGAATAAACAAATTAGACGAATGGCCGATGGTAGAGCCCCGTGTAATTAATTGCAAATTGTGGTAATTGCTGTCTACGGCCACGAGCCGCGCTGGACCACCCTTACTCGATGGAATGCTTTGTCAACCGTTGTACATAATATGTTATTTACATTTGATTACTGTAAAAGTTACATAAGGTACATATTAAAATAAAATACATGTTCTTGTGTCTTGACAGATTATATATAAATATATTGTTGCATTTGTGTTTCAAGTGCTATAACATCCGAACATAAGTTAAATGATGATATATTGTTAAATTTTATAATGTAATATGTAATAAAAAAAATGCTTCTTATTAATAAACGTTAGTATAAAAATGATTAGATACGTAAAACAAATAAGGTCCTAAAGCAAGAGTTCAACAATCGACGACCCTCTAGAAGATCAACGTGAAGTGGCAGTTTACTTTTGAGTATAATTATCAGACCTAAATAAAATAAATTAAAAAAGAATGTGATATGCACCTGAATTGACTTAGGTTTTATCCTACGATTAAGTTTTTAATTCTGTATTCCATTGTCAACATCTTTATGGAGTTGTGTAATAACATAACTCCATAATATTTTATAAGAAAACAGACGCCAATGTTATTGGTGTTTACCTTCTTAGAAATAAAGACACTTACTGAAGTACATTAAAACTTTGTCTATTCATTCTCATGTGAAGAAATATTCGTTCCAAGATAATTATACATCAGTGATATATGTAGATATAATGGGTTAATCGACATTAAGAGTTCAGATAAAGCTATGAAAGCGGGAACAAACGCGGAAATGACCCCTTATGAGTGTGTGTGTTTTAAAAATCCAAAAAGAAACGCTAGCCGGCAACTTTCAAGTTATTACTTTATTATTAACCACAAGCACATTATATGTGACTAAAATATTATTTATTTTGCCTTCCAAAAATATGACGCACGATCAAAAAAGCAAAATTAAGCAATTGCTTCAGGGGCCGTTACCGAAACGCCATTTTATAATCGTTAACGCTAAAAAAAACAATAAATGTATAGAAATAAGACATATCCAAGCAACAGACTTATCGCTCGGATATGTCATTTCCTTACATTTTTTGTTTTCTTTAGCGTAAACAATTGCAAAAATGCTTCTTGTCTACGGTATTTTGATTGGATGCCTACTTATGCTAGGTAGGTCGAGACGCCCATTAATGCTCTAAAGAGGTATGTTGTCATATGTGTAATTTATCATGTTTAAAAGTTATCATCCTCATTTTCAGATTTTTTGAAGTCCAGTTGAGCAAAGGCCTCTCTTAAAGAGTTCCAAACCAACATGTTAGAAGCGACCTGCATTTATCTCGTCTGCCCACGTTGTAAATGGGTATTAATGCTTGTCGGTTCGTGGTCTCCACTCGAGAACTATTTACCCTCATCTTTTGTGTGTTAAATGTATTTATATTGAGTATGTTTGTATTGAATATGTTTTAGTATGTTTTCAAGGTCTGTCCTCTACAGACTTAACAATTTAGCATAGATTAAGTTGTTTATAGATAAACAGCACCAGTACTTGGGTCAACGTTGACCTTTCTTGGAGTTAAAATTGTTTTCCTTTCATTGCAAGATTCATATTTTTTAAAATATGTACATGCATGATAGTATCCTGATCGTACAGTCAGCCACAAAAGTAGGTAACTGATCAAATTAAAAACTACAAACCTTTTTACACACTAACTTTAATCGAAATGATCTTTTAATTGTAGTGAAGAAAAATCAATTATTGAGACAGATACAAAAGTTTAAAGGCGATTTGAAATTTGTTCAGCTACTTTTTTGGCTGACTGTACTCATATTCTCTTCTTGAAATTAATACAAAATAAAGCAAAACCAAACAATATTAATTTGAATAAAAAATAGCTGTGTATATAATAGGTAACTATTAATTGTATTAATTAAGTCAAATTATTTTAATTAATTACATTTAAATTTAAGATTTTTCTCGTTTATTTTAAAAACCATCTCAGTGGTGGTAAAATTTTTAAAATATTTATTATACGCAGTAAATATTTTATGTGGTATAGCCACATAAAATCTCAAGTAGGCCGGCTCGACCGATGGCACACAGTAAATCGTAGTAAAAACAGCTTTGCGGTTACGTTTCATGCGGTTAATGAAATTGCCGCAGGCCTAAGAATATCCCAGAACTACGCTCCTTCCCGTTAAGTGGCAGCACATCCACGATTTCATTAAATATATGAATAATAGTGGACGATGGTATTCATTAACCACCACTGGGTAATAAAATAAATTACGTTACAAACTTTATCATTTTAGCTAGCAAGCACCACTATAAACTAAATTACGCTGTAACCCAGTGTTGCCCTCACACAATGCTAGTTTGGCAGGATTATGAACCAAACTACCCTTGGGCGGAGCGTGAGAAGCAACAGAGCTGTGTGCCCCGCAGTCGCATGGAGGGTCATTATGCACGTGTGCTGAAAATGTAATGACAGTCATTAACGCTTGCAGTTATCACGTGTTCAGCAACTTAAAAATATTAAAGCGCACATTTTATTTATTTACATTTTACACGCAGAGATTTCACTTTGTGATTATGCGGGGGTTTTAAACGGATAATGCTGTGATAAAGAGTATAAACACACAAATAAATATTGCAATGATGAAATATGAAGGTACTTTGCGGCTGCGGTCCGAGCGGAAAATTGAATCGTTCCAACCCCGCGCTCTTATCTAGACGTGGAGACTTTCCTCACTAACTCACTTGCGGTTACCAAATATTTGTATTTGACATATAAATTATACACAAAACGTCATTGCAATAGGCCGATTTTTATTACTTGCTGTGTTTAAAAAGGTTAATTAAACCGTGCGCAGAATTGATTGGTATATCTATGCTAATAGGAAAAGTATCATAAGATAAGATTATTATCAGGTTTCCTTTATAAAGTTGTCAATAGACATAATTTAATATCATAAGATATCAAATCTAGATATCTACTTCCCTTACAATAATGTTCATTGTCAGTCACATATATGCCTTGAAATATTGTAGAAAGTTTACAAAAGAAAAACACGTTAATAATACAATTTATTAGCAACTAAGTACAGCAGGTGCAGAGTGAGTAAATGTAAGGTTTACCGTGAAACTTATTGCAACTTGTTTACTCGGCCCGTCTTCAACGCCCTTTGTTCAGCTACAACTTCGCAGACGCCCGCGGACGGTTACTCCCTATAAATACAATTTACATTCATTACTCCCGGAACTTGGAACGAAATAATAGCTATTATAATAGGTAGACAGCAAAGGTTACTAGACAATTTTGAAATTCACAACAAAATTTCTCTCACAAACTGTCATGTTGTCTACTGTTCGCTCACGTTACTTTTATATAATAGCCTTAAATACTTCTATCTTCAGAGACTGTCGGCAAAGGCGCCATTACACGGCGACAGAAAGAAGTCGTAAAAACACACTAAAGGCAATTCCAGTATCAGACAACGACTTTCGTCAGATACTACTGGAGATTTACTCCATTTAATAACATTATGTATGGTGAGAAACCAATTTGAAGAAATAGAAACGTTGTTAGCATCACTAAATGTATGTACTAAAAGTGAAGAAACTCTGTAACGATCAATGAGGAGTAAATTTATTACCGGCCATAAAGCTAAATCAATCGTGGCGGGGTAGGGGGAGTCCAATCGGCCACTATCAGCCACATCTCGCAACGTAGACGTCCCCTAACTAGACTAATACGTGTTTACTATTGCTGTACCGCTATTCGTACCGACCGTGATTTATTTCGAATGCAATCTGTTAACGAACGACCATCTAGTAATTATATTTGCACATGGATGAAAATCTTGCCTACACATGTGACTGCAAATAGTATTCTTAATGAGAAACATAAGCAACATAATAATATACGCCGGTATTCCCAAAAGGTTAGAGACGTGGATTGCGTGCATTTACATTCCGCTAGTGGTTTTTCTGTTGATATTATAGAGTTCATCTTACCGCTATGCTGGTTACAAATGTAATAACGTTAAATATAAAATAATTCCACCGTTCCTAAGAATCATTCATCGCCGAGATCTCTATCTCAGAGAGTGCAAGAAGACTTATTAGCCTGTTCTTACAAAATAAAACTTTTGTTATCTTATGCGTATAATCACAAAGTCAGTGAGAGATGTTTTTATGGTGAACAAAAATATTCCAAAGAATAAATCTTGGTAAGTGCTGTTTTGCGGTACATCGCTTCTTGGATATCGACTTAATGAGGAACTCTCCGCGCCATCACGCGATGAGCCTCGACTATTCAACAAGATGGTAGGCTATTTCCGAAGATGAACCCCTGGGATCTCGAAAACGTAATTTTTCATTAAAACTCTATTAAGAGTTTAAATTTATTAATTAAATCTCCAAAGGGATACTGGCTTTCTTATTAAACATGTATTTTGTGTATTTAATTAAAAACAAATTGCATATTAAATATTGTCTTGGATTATGCACAAATAGGACTACATATTTTAAATATTACATCATGTTATAGTATACATCAGAGATCTCGTTTGGAATACCCTGTATTTTATAAGATAAGATAAGATATCTAAAATGAAAAATAGATAATGCATAAAAAAAAATATAATTGTCGAAAAAAATCAGTTTTATATTTAAACACGTCTCGCAACTCGTAGAAACGTTATATGACATATAATATGTATATGTATCAGTCAGGCACAAAATAAACAGAACAAATTAAAATTTTCAAATCACCTTTAAACTTTTACCGTATGAACAATCGTTTTTCCTTCACTAAAATAAATTTTACATAGCTTACTTTATTGTAGGTACAAACAATATTTCGGTTGAATTTAATGTGTAGAAGCATTTTGATGTTTTTAATTTGTTTAGCCACTTTTGGGCTGCCTGTACAATGTGCTTTAGATAATATTATTAATGAATATAATATGAACTTTATCGTAATGCATAATTGTGCATTACGATATAGTTAGAATTGTGTTAATAAGAGCTATTGATGTAACAACTGCTAAGCCACTACAAACATGTCCTCGATATTCGATCAGTCGTCCGAGTGTTTCATAGACACGTCACGTAGTTCATCAGGCATCGACTTAATCAAGTGCAATCTAAATGACAGTCCATTACCTTAACAAATTGCCTCAATAGAAGGCCAGCATTGGCTTGTATCTTCCTCAAACAAGGGGAGAACACACTGTCAGTACGTACAGCCGATCTGTTGGAATAAATATTAAATCTTGTCTGTATAAAATTTCAGAACATCTCTACATTTCAAAAACACAATTTTCTATCAATTTATCATCGATGATCACTTTCCGTTCGTAAATGTAACTTCTTATTCTGTACTCGAAGATCCTTGCATCGTTTAAAGAATAGATGTAAAATCCTTAATAATTACAAATATTTGTATCTATCTCTAAATAATTTGACAAATTACTACATTAATGATATGTACATACTCACGTTAATGAAACTGTAGTCAGAAGCCTATTTTCATATAAGTATTCAGTGTAGCGTATGTAACGCTAATTAGGAACGGTTCAATTCACTAACGATATAATGAGTGTTCTGAATTGGAACTCCAAACTTTAAATCGAGAGAAAATATGTTCGAAGTTTATCGCTAAATAAAACGAGAAAAACATCTTTAAGTATTCCTTCGAAATCCGTAACTTTCATAGCTGCTTTTGATAAGATTTGTGGTTATTCTATGCATGATACTGTTAGCTTTTGCTATCTCTCTGCACCAGTATGAAAATCCACAGCCGTTAGACGCCATGACGACGCTATAAAATAATACACTTATGCAAATTTTTGTGAAAACAATATATATATTTTTAAATTCCGTGAATATGTTGTTGTGTTCGCTAACAAGTTTTAATTATGACATTTTTTTAATCTTGTAGCAAAATAAAATTTTATGTTTAAAATAAATATATCCGCGTATATTTTCCTACATTTGAATGCAAGTTCATTTAATGGAAGTGTATGTGCTCTCCTAATAGGAATATATTTATTTTTCGGGAAAGTGCATTGATTTGTTAGCATACTCATCTATAATTCATTAACATCGTGTACGCTTGCAGTAAAAACATTATTTATATTGTGTCTGTATGTACCTTTCCATTTAACTGATGAAAATTTTATGTTTTAAAGGGTAATGTTTGTAAATAAAACATATTCGACGCACATATTATCATTGATCAAATATTTTTAGGACTGAAGTCAGCTCGTATATTCTACTGAAATTGTGAAAGTTATTTTGTAGTAAGTTTTGAGAGTAAACTACCAGTTGTGGTTGTAGAGGAACGCTCCTATCTCGCAACGACAACCGCTTTGTTGAATCGCCGGCCGACACTCTAAACTCACATTTTAAGCTTATTGTAAATTTACACATTTCCCAACATATTTCTACTATTATAAATTTATAATTTTATTTTTGTTCCTCACTAATCTGACTTTGCCACGATATGTTCTTTTAGTGCATAATCCACTAACAATAACAGTAGCAATGAGTTACTAAATACAAATAACGGTATAATAATGGTCCTAATTTCGATTAGTCCCTCTAATTAATAATATCTAATTAATACTTAGTATAAATTATTGAAACGGATTGCTATTGTAACGAAGAGTCTCTACAATTATTTTTTTGAGGGTCAATTAAAATTCAACAATTAATTATATTTACCATAACACTGTCAACTGATAAATATTACAACATAAAGATATTTTCATCGTACGTTACGTTTAAGAAAACATATTATACCCAAAGAATAGGTCCAATTAAATAAAACAATTAATTAGTTGAATATGAAGATGAAGAATACTCGTATTCCGACATGGAATCCAAGTATTCTGTATAAATGTACTTACATAAAAACACAGTTATATGACAAATGTCGGAAAATACATTAGTACGAAAAAAGGGAAATATTTTTCGGGCTTATCATGTTCTTGGGGATTCTGAGGGGCGCGGGGCGAGAGATAGCGCTCGCAAATTAATTCCGGTAGCGGTCTTTGATCTCACCGGCATTGTTGGCTTGTTGTACAAATAAACGGGCAGCCATCCCGAGCCGAGCAGTCTTCATAATTCCCGCCTCTCTAGAGACTGTTACGGTGGGCTTAAAACCCGCTTATGCCATTACATGTTAGTTTTAGTTTTGTTTAGAACTCTATCAGGTTCACATTGAATGCGTTATCATGAAGATTATAACATATTTCATAAATAAATTAATGTTTGTTTAAAAAATATGAATTATAATAACACGGATAGTAAATTGTTAAGAGTAAAACTAGCCTGATAAAATAAAATATTTTATAACCTGCAGAATATTGTTTGCTACACTAAAGTTTGGTTAGTAGAATTAGGTTTGTATTACGAAAAATAACGGAGTCCTTATCGTCGGAGTAGATCTTAGAATACGCATAAAAATACTGAAATATTTGTTACACGGCGACAAAGGGGCAGCTTTCAATTCTGCGCACTATCTCTACGAGCCAGTAAAACTTCTTTGAATCCGCTCCGAGTACACTATAGTCGAAGAAAGGCAACAATATAGAGCACTGCGGTTTATAAATCCACTTTAATAAAGGTTTAGTAGCTCCCCGCTTTAGTCGAGTAATTGTATTTCTAGATAATATTTTAGTTTAGCGTAATAAAATAACGTTATTTCTTAATTCACACTGACTTAAGAATCACTTCAAAAAGTAAGAAATAATTACTTTAAATTTTGCAGTGGGTAAAAGCTAACGTGGAAAATTTTTACCACATACATTACATTAGGGATTGGGACCGCCATTATAATGATCTAGGACGTGCTACGGCGATGAAATTTTCTTTACATTACGGAAGGTTATGACTTATGACCTCGCCTTAGACAGACACTGAATTATAACACGGAAGCCCTTTCACTACCATAAAATAAACCCAAACGCATAAGAAATTCATAAAGCAAAATCTGTATACAGCCTACCCTTTTCCGATACTGGACACATTTGCTAAAGTGGCTGAATAAAATATTCCAACATTGGAATTTGCAAAAGCAAGTTTTCTAAATCTCAGCAATAGTCCGAAATATCATAACCGAAGCGATTCTATTTGGGTAATACGTAATAGAGAGAAGTTCGCCGCCAGGCAGGCGCTCACCAAACGAGAATGCGTGTTCATTTCAGCCTATTTGCTAGAATGGCGTCGATATCCTGCCGATGAATTGGCGGCTGGACGATAGGCGCGTGATCCCGCATTTCATTTAAAGCTTAGTGTCGAAGATAATAAGGGAAAATATAACAACCACCAATTACTGACGAAGCCACTTTTATTACATTACGTACAAGTATTTGAATGAGTTTATTATTTTACTGTGTATTTCAAAATCAGTTTTACGAAATTCAGGGTAACAAGAAGTCTAGACGCACTCGCCCGAATTCCTTAAACCGATTACAATTAAACTCAATTACATCGTAATATAAACGCCAAATAAGCCCTTGAGGATAGCTCTGTTATCCCCTCCGAACAAGGTCGCTCGGTGTATTTTCATAGTGATCATAATAACCTTGTTGTCATGTCATGCTACGAACTTCCCCTTCCAAATCTTTTGCTACCTTGAAGTGGGCATTAAAGTTGTTAACCTTTGTAAAGTAAGGGTGTAGAATGAAAAAATTTCACTTAAAAAGACTTCTGTAATAGTTAATGTTAAGCTGTTTCTTACACGAGGAACCATGACGACATTAAAGCAACACATGAAGTGACTTTAGAATTTACTTGAAATCTGCCAGTGTAAAAATAATGAGACGTTTAAGGGTGAAATAGGAAAGGGTTGATTCAACCGCTTTATATCGCAGAGGGCGGAAAGTAGTCGCTTCTCTACCGGAACCGGATGCCTGCCATCTCCCATCCAGATTGAAAACTGTATAACATTCTTGTTGTGTAATATCTGACATTTATGTTGACTGTTTGAGTTGTAACAATATCGAATTACATTTGACATATAAATAAGAATAAGAAAAAAACATATCTACTTCTATAAAGGCTGTCTTACGCCATATGCTTACATAGTATCATAGTAAGAATTATGTGCAACTATCAATAAAAGAGAAAAACTTGTTATCCAAATGAATTATAATTTAGAATTTTTTAACAAGAATTCTACAATATTCAGTAAATAATTAAACAAAAAAACTAGAGTTAATTGCTGAACCAAAAAACAATGAAAATCAAATTAATTGTAAGTACAAAATAGAATTCGAAAAATTTCTGCGTACAATTTGAATATATCTATAGTTATTGATATAACTGGAATAACACCTAAAGCTTTCCAAGTAAAAACATGATAGTATGAAGTCCGTGAATTCATTCACGGTCCATCGGTGATTGGGCTTGTTCGTTATACGTTCAATTTGCTGTGTCCTTTGATGCATATTTCAACAAGTTTCATGACCGCCATGTCGCCGGTCCGCTGGGGAACACTTAAATTTTACTTTAATTGAACTGTCGGGGGATATGATGACAATAACGTTATCATTTTAAAGGCTATTTTAAAACGGTAAATTTCATAATAATTTGATTGTAATTTGGTTTCTTCATACATAAAATATCACTTTATAATAATCTAATAATCAAACACAGATTTTTATGATCCATGTCAAAATACATATTAAATAGATAGTATAATAATGATGATATTAACAATTTGTCTTTATCATCACACACTAACATGTAATATGTACATTTCATCAATATTTAAGTAGTAACTTTCCTGTTACGTACACTTGCTAACAAGTCAGATATTGATTTAGTATTATAAATGTATATTTATTTATTAAGTATAGAAATTAGGTGCTGTATTGATATTCTCTAACATCCAGTCCATTAGCTAAGCCTGAGACATCGGGTCGGTAAGCGGATCAGAATATAGGTTTATGCCCGAAAGAAACGTCAAAATGTTCTTGCCAATTTAATGGTTAACGATGATAATGTAGTGAATAAAAACTCCTTATAGTTACATAACCTCAAACATATTGATTTGGTACGTAATAGTTTAAGGAAAATTAAAGGTCCTATATATATTAAAAGTAATATTTTAACTGCCACAAATTCCGATAAAGCTGCGCCTACGTGAGACACAACGAAACAAATACAAAATATCGGATAAATTGTTTACGTACAAGAATGTTGAATCACACAGATTTTTCTCTTATGATTTCCCATGGGCCATCACAGGCCACTTTAGGTGTTTCATGTTAGTCTTATTTTATTTTTCCATCGCTGATTCTTTTTGCCGGGATAGGTATACACCCACATACTGTGGTTACAGGTATACTCGGCAAGCCAAAGTTCGTCCCTAGAGAATACTTTGCTGTTACTTTGGATTTTCAATTTTAAGGATTATAGATAAAATCTTAAAGAATAAAATATTCACATGTTTCAAATTAACTGCCGTAAGAGAGAATTTTGTTTAATGTTGTAACTGGAGCCGTGCTAGATAGACTTATCTACTATTATTGCAACAATTGAGCAGAGCCTTTTGTACGAGAAACGACAAATCTAAGTATATGAAATATATTACTATTGGTAATAATTCACTTTTATCTTCCATAATTATAATTGTTATAATCCACGGTGAAAATAGACTCACTCACATATAAATTTGTGTAAAATGTAATTCTACTAATGTGAACCTATTATTAAGACTTCAAATGTTATTCTATAATTATTCAGCCAGTAATTTGATTCTCCTAAGATGTAATAAGTAAATAAATTAATTAAGAAGCCGTATATTACGTTACTTCCAACTAATCCATTATCTATCCCTCCTAAGTATCATTTAACCAGCTAGCCTATCACCTGCTATTAAAAAACATCACAGTATTGGCTTAACATCGTATGGTTCTAAAAGCATGTATGACGTAAACAAGTAAATATATAGGATATATCGGCAAACGAACAAGTGGATCAATTAATATAAGGGATCTCTGCCGCCTATAAACATCCACAAAACCAAAAGGATCAAGGATCCGTTGCGTACGTTAGGGGAAAATAAGGATTAAGAAAGCGAGGGAAGTGTTTGGGTCTTTAAAAATCTTACTTGTCGTACAAAGTGCACCATCAAGCTGTCGATTCAGATTGATTTTCTGAAAATATATAGTTTATTTACTAATAAACATTTAAATATTACAATATGTTTTATACATCAGCTCTGGTAACAGAGAAATAGCTTGGTTAGTGAAAATGTCTGTTAAAACTTCAAAGCAACTCCAGTTAATGAAGACGGCACGCAATAAAGTTTGTAAGACGACAGGTGTGGTGGAAAGGAGCGTCGCTTCGTTTCAATAGCTCAAAGTATATTTGCGATGTGGCCGGGCCAGGGCAGGAGCGGCGCCGAGCCGGGCGCGGGGCGTGCCTTAGCGGTTCAGGTGACAATTTATTGCTCGTTGATTGCTTAAACTTATTGTTTAGTACCTGTAACATTGACTCGTATATAAAGTATATAAATATTATAATATTTACGAAAACCAACGCATACGATCAATAGAGAGTTCTTTAACCAATAATAAAATTAAATAAACTGGATAAATAATTGACTAATTACTAGAATTTTTCATAAATTAAAAATAATGTCATTGTAAAATCAAGATATCAAAAACTATCAGTATTCTATTTGCCAAACAAAATTTTGGGAGCTATAAACCACTTTACTTGTCGGAAAATCTAAACCGAGGCTAAGAAAATTCAATAATGGGAGGGTTGTGGGCCGCAGTTAGCGACGACCTGAACCCAACACCGCCGCTTATTGGAAGATATTCTAAAAACATCTGCGGTCAACTTCTCTTATTAGATTTTGATATTTATTTTATAAAGATAATAAAGCAGTGGAATCTCCATTAATATTTTCTAAAAATGGCAAATCAAGTAAATACCCTTCATTCTTTATTAATATTAAGATTAAGGGAAAGACATTTAATAAAATATAAGATTATTAGAGAGTACTTAATTTATTCTTATTTCATACAATTTTGTATAGACGGACTTAATGCTGAAGGCATTCTACGAGTAACTATTTACACCACTCAACCAATTAACAATCGGATTCGATAGCGCTGGAGTCAGAATCCTTTTAAATGTGCAGTGTTAGCAGTCGATTTTCAATAGTGTTTGAATATTATAATTTTAAATATACCAGATATTGGAGTACTTGAAGGATCTTTATTACGCAATTATATTTTTTTAGCGTTTCATTGTTTCGTATACGTAAAGAGCGTTTGCTTTACCGTGCCTTCGCGTATATCAGCAGCTTTGTGTATACCGATCTTATGTATACTAGTTAAATAATTATCATACCCCATTTGCAATTTGAACGTGACTCATTGTGGTTTGAGAAGTAGAGCCGAAATTGAACATTAGTATTATAGAGATGATCTTAAAAAATCGAAATTCTAAATAAACAACATTAGCAGTAACTCAAGCAGTTACGTATGAAACATCAAAGTGCTTGTAAACATCGTTGGGTATATATTAACAGCTTTATTTTGATTACCTGAGAATGTTGATTTGACGAAACGAGCCAGCGGTAGGTGTCGTATTGTTCGTTCGCACCGGGCTGAGGCTCACGGCTGCACGGCACAAATTGTATTCGCATACTCTCTGGCACACACATGACAAACGCGAGGCTCCCTACATAACTATGTATTGGGGATCAGGGTGAGTGAAAACTTCATAACATGTCACGTTTCAGCTTCAGATATGTTGAATTTTGCGTTCATTTGTGTTTATGAATTGCTATCTGTGCAATTGTTATATCCGAAACTGTGCTCTTTCCCCAATTACTAAAATGTTGAAATTTTGTGGTTACGTTGTATATATTAAATTAAATATAAAGAGGATCAAGTGCGTAAGATAATCTCGATAAGAGCATCGTTCATTATTTTCTTAATCTATCATAATTTTGATAGGACCCCTTCTTATTACCATGACAAAGGACAATACACAGTACATAATGCCCCTTGTCCACGTTAAGCTGCGAAGAGTCTGCCTCTTTAAACTACAGGTGCTCGATAATATCCCATTTTCCTCTAATTTTCCCGCCATTAAAATATAATACACGCCACTGCCGATAAATACATATATCGATACAAAACTTAGCCCTATTTTGTATGTCCATAATAGTTTGATTATTATATTTTACTGTAATAGCCTTACAGTTATTTGAGACACTAAATCAAAGGATTTCGCGTCGCCAATAAATATCAAGTAAAGTGGACATTTTCATCGTATTCCTCTATAAATTATTTCAAGAATTCGTTGGTCAAAAAATATTTTCTTAAGTTGCTTATTCCTCTATTTGATAACCTTCAATAAGTTCAAATAATAGAATGGCAAGAAGTATATTATAGCAGAATAAAAGATTTTAATCGGTTAAACTTACAATACTTACCGGGTCTAGATTTTTAATTTTATATAATATACCAGGCCATTACTTTAGTATTTTTCTAAAAAAGTTTCTATTAATTTTCATTGAAAAGTAACTGTGAGGCTAACACGAGCCTTCGTTGCTTAATAGATTATTCGTTAGATATGTTTTCTTGTACATAAACTTTGTTTTGTTTATTTTTTTTCAAATCTTTAGGGCGCACCAAAACTTAAACACCATCTGCAGTCACAATACAGGAAATTACTAACAGTTTACATAATATGACGCTATTAGACAAATTATGGATTTAATTGACTATAACGCTATCAACTAACATTGTCATAACATTGTATGGAAACAATCTAACAACAATTACACATGTTAAGTCATAATTACCGCCGTCTGCACGGCGGAAGCCACGCGTAGCACGCGGGCACGATACAATATTACCTAATTAATATTATGTATCCCAAAGCCAAGTTAATTCCCTATGAAAAACTGCGTGTGGTTTCGGAGGTTACAAATTTCTTTATGGCTAAGGAATAAGCCTAATTCAAAATAATCACGTCAGTAGTTTTCTTACTTATTGACGATATTGAATAACTAAAATTTTGGTACACACGGACATAATTTCTCCGTTATTTTCTTAGAAAAAGTATTATATAATCAAGTGTAACATATATTTTCCTATTTTACACAAAAGTTTCTCGCCAAACATAAATGACTAGCTATATAACAGTGTCATCATTCAATTCTTGCTCAAATCTGTTTTCATTGTTGTAGCCTATTAAAAAGCCGGATTGAGAATTAAATTACTGGATTCACAAGCGAAAAAACTATTGGCCGAGTCAAATAATTTATCAGACACCACCATGTTTGAACTGAAACAAATGTTCAGGGCAAGCTGGGAAACAACATCGGCTTTTGTCTGTAAAAAAATCATTGGACTAAAGCACTCACACGGGTTTTGAGCGCTTATATTAAACATTTTCGAAATGTTTTATCTGTAAATATAAAAATACCCATCCAAAATGCCGCTGTCTGGCTCGAAAACTAATTAAATACAACAAAGTGAAAAAAAGTACCAAGCCTGCGTATAACTGACCGGCTATCGTTCGAATTTGCGACCGAGACTTTGCAAAGGGTGGCATTGTAAAAGCTGACTGCCAGCCATTAGTGAGCTCACTAATTACAGATAAACCGACCAAATCCTGCACCACCGAACATCCTGTTTGCAGACACGCTCACTCACTATAACTCTGCATAGACCAAACCCAATAAGCTCACGTATCTCTTTGTATCGCGCATTATGTGTTTTACGATAAGACTGAAAGTGCACCGTAAAAACTATTTAAATTTATGACACTACTTCTGCAACTTATGGCAACGATAAATATAGTTTATTTGTTATTTTAAACAGAACTTAAACTAAAAATTCTGATTTATCATTTCAATAATAATATTTTTCAAAATAAAAAAATCATATTTATTATAATTAATTACTAATTAGTATTAAAAATCTGTAGCCTTGCTTCATGTGCTAGTAAAGTTGTAAAACATAATGACTGAAGTTAATAGAGGCTTTACCATTATCATTTACAACGATAAACGAAAAACAATGGGTTCCTAAAAAGTATAATATTAATATATTATAATTGATTTATTATACATAACCATTGGTATAACCCAAATACTCATTAGTTAAAAAAATAGAATAATATAATCTATCATTGCCAAAATTATTTTAAATAACAGTAGAAGCATATAAATTTACACATTATATTTACTATATTTCTGTTTGTTTGTGTATAATTATTTATGAACCTTATTGAGGTATACCTATTTATGTTTTAATATCTTATGACCGTATTGAAATCTATAAATTAAATGCTAATTCACTTCGCAAGTGTAATACAATAGATCTATAAACATTACTCCAGAATAGGATCATCTAAGCAAGGAGCTCTTGAGAGCCGGCGCTTTGATGTGTTGGCACAAAGCATTTCTGTGCATACCACGTTACTCAGTTGACAGAGAAATTACCTAGCTTAGACAAACGCTCTCCTAGATAGACGTTTCAAACTTGCAACTCGGCAGTTGCGCTTCGGTGATTAACGCTGCGCACCGCTGCGGGCTGATGAGAGTTGTTATGCCAACAATCGTCACCTATCACGTGATTGTTTCACAGACAATTCAAGTTTATCTAGACCATATTTCCTGCGGAAGCCGCTTGGCGTCATCTAAATTGAACACTCCTAGAAGTATATAGGTAAAATAACTCGAGACGCTAACTCACGCATTCAATTCGCCCGGAGGGTCGACAAAAGATATTGTAGCGGAAATCGATTTTTATTGCTAGAAACAACTTGTGCGATGTCGATATATTTTTATCTGTTGCTTTAGTAATATGCCCAAACAAACGAATTTTATGAATATAGAATACTATAGGTGCAAATATATCTGGAAATTCATTAAAAATAAACAATTAATATAAATCTGAAATATACGTATCTACATAACAAAACAAAAATAAAGTAACGCTTTGTACGATGTGAGGGACAACAATTTGGCCAATTTGTGTGTTGTCGTCTCACAGCTGAATAAGAGACGTCGTTTGTTGCAGAGACCTTTTTAAAGTCCGGCCTCATTGTCGAAATAAGACCCTCCGACTACGAAACCAAGTCGTTTCCTCCTAGAGGGTCGATTTCCTTTTGTTGTCGGCTATAAATTCGTTTGGATCCTTGCATTCAGCAAATAAACAATCAATTGATATTCTCTTACTAGAAATTAGATACTACTTACTCTCGATTATTTGAATCAATTTCGAATCTACTGAAAAAAAAAATTGAGATACAAATTCGAACATGTTAAAATTTATAGGTACTTAAAGTTGAATTTTTAAAAATACAATTTATTTTAAGGGGAAGTAATTAAACTGAATTTAAATTTAATAAATAAGTGATGGTGTTTTAAAAACACAATGTCTACAAACGACTTTGCAAACGTTGTGTTGTTTTTATACTTAGTAAAATATTAATGTATTAAGTCCGTGAATTAAAATTAATCATAATTATTAAAGTCAATTCTCATAACGGAACTCAGATTCTATTAAAACCACACACATAGAAAACCACGGTCGAAATGTTTCAAGCCATAAAAGTATCTGCTCGTAAATGGTTGGTTGTCGAAGCGGCATTTAAACATGGTGATTTAATTTTCTTGGGCGTAAGGCAGGCGGCAACACGCTGCGCGCAGGGCACCCCCCGGCACCCAATCAACCGCAAAGGAAATTAAACTGCTGAATGTATTAACCACTGAAATAATAATCCTTTGTAACCACTTCTAATACCATTAAATTGCACAGCGACGATCCGTACTGAATAATAAATACCTAATCTTACCCCAAATATATGGACGTAATCTTATTTATAGAGGTAATTCTACGAAACAAATATACGAGTAGTGATTAAGGCAAATGTATGTTATATAAGTAGTAACAAACTAATTAAAATAAAAGCAACTAGAGAAATAAGAGACCGTTTTATTTCTCGGAATAAAGTAGAACTATTTGTTGGGATACAGAAGGTAAATAAAGTAGTTAACATTTATTTAACTAATTAAGCAACAACACCCATTCACTTCCACCTTTAAAAGTGCGGACAATTTATCACGGGGTCGTTACAAAAGTTTTGTAGAAAGAGTTTTCGGAGTGGACCCCTGCGTCGTCCCTCCTCAAGATTGATGGTTTCCCTCACTCAACTGGTTGTTCAGTTGCCCATTCTTACCGCACTTACCCTTTGTTTTCATTATTGTTGTGAGTTTTACAATTCTCATTAAGATCCTTATCGTGCATACCGTGACCCTCCGCTAATGAAGTTAACTAGGTAAACCAATAAATCCTTGCACAGCTAGCCACTGCGTACTTCTTTGTAAAAAAACAAAGCGCATTCTTTCTTCTTACTTCAGAAACGTTTTAGATGTTTAGATTGTAGCTAAGCTTAGCACATTTTCCTTAATTTTATAATAAATTAATGTTACAAATTTTATTAATATCATTAATCAAAAAATGAGGTGATTTCATTTTGTCTTAACTATAATGAGAAATAAATTAGGTTTCAAATTTGTTGCCTTAACTATAAGGAAAAATAAATTAGATTTAAAATTTTTGGACATAAAAATAAAGAACGATACTAAAAATATTTTCAGTCTGCCGTGAAATACAATAATATGGAAGAGCTTAGTCCCGTCAGCTTTTAAAGTCTTACTTACGTATCGATTTCAACTACGATGTTCGATTTCACAGATATTTGCCGTGAGTATGAATAATTCAAACGAAGAGTGTGGTGCGAAAGAGTCTCAAAGGAAATACAAGCACCTTTACAGTTTAAAATTGACGGCCCTGTCTGTAGAGTTCGCGTAGCCACCTCGTGTGTCTCCTTCCGTCGCGTATTAAACTTATACAATATTTTTGAAACTCAAGATGGGCGACAGAAAAGCAATAAAACACCACAATAGATTATATAAAAGAACGACTTTAATGCTTAATAAAATAGTTATGATTTGTAAGAAAAATTTATACCGTTCCCATCTGATTTTCGGTTTTAGTTATATACAAGTATCGGAGCAATATGGAATCTTCGTTTGAGTGTTGGCTTCGATATAAAAATTAAGTTCCGTGTGCACAGTTTCTTTAAATTTTATGTTAAGTATATTTATATGCAATTTTGTATTGTTTGTTATACATATACACAGACAATACAAAAAAATATGTAATTAGTCTTAGTCAGATTTTAATTTATTATGTTCTTGAGATTTTAAGTCAGATTTTTTGAAACTACCATATGTTTATTGCTTTGAATGACGAGACGAACTTGCTGTAAGCCTGATGGTTAGCCATACAACCGCCCATATACTGTAGAAACAACTGTATTTACAAAGTATTGTTTGGCATTCCACTACGCTCGCCATCCAGAGATATGAGATGTAAAGTCTTATTATGTCCAGTAATTACACTGGCTATAATGTTCTTCAAAACGGAACACAACAACACACAAACGGAATACACACTGCTAATTGGCGGCACAAAACATTGTAGTGGTACCTACCCTAATAAAAGTCGTAAGAGGACGCTAGATGCAGGTCTCTCCAACAGATCGATCTGTAAATCTTTGGAACCCCATGTTCAGCAGTGGACACAATATGTTAGTCTAAATTCTACAGTATCAACACGTCAGTTCAATCGCAATGATATCACTACCTCATAAAAACAAAATACTAAATAACGATTTGTCCACAAACACACTTATTATAAATTATAAACAGTTGACTATGTATCTAGTGAAATTTCTAAATCAATCACTCCAAACACCGCATCGAGTTAAATTTCATTCGAGCCACGCACAGGAGCTTTCATTGAAATGGATGTGTTGAGTTTTTGAACAATTCCAATTCTTTATCACATCGTTAAGATATATTACACTAGGGCGTTCTAAAACCTAAATAGATTCTTTAATAGAAAACTCGTTACGTACTTTGCATTCTCTGTTAGATAGGAAATTGAAAAATTTGCATTTAAATATTTATTTAAATGCTTTCTTTTGTAGGTATATACACAATGTATAGTTCTTTGGATATTATTACGATATCATTTTTCCTTAAAATCTTTGTATGGAGAATAATATATTTAATAACCTAATAAAAGTTGACACATTTAAATAAGGTTTTGTTTTGGTGTGGTTATATGGAGTTTAGTTGTAGAAGCAACTTAAATTGTATTTTAGCATCACAAACAAAATATATTATAATAAACGCTTACTACCACCATATGTATAGAAGAAACTTAGTAAACGAATAAACCCAATAGTTACTTAAAGGTATAATCATGCAAATATGTATTTAATATTGTTAAACTACATTACAAAATCGAAAACCTTGCTTACATTTTTAAAAAGAGGTCGAATCACACCGTCGATTACCAGATTTCCAGAGTATCATGAGAACTCTATTGCACACATGAATATTTTATCCGGCACAAGGCACGGCGGTGGTAATGGCTAATGGGTTAGAAATAAAAAAGCCTCGTACCGAAGCATGGTGTATAATGAAGGCTAATTAATTTGCTATATAGTTTCCAATCTTACTAGATTCTAGAAATTGTGTTAATTTAAGTAATGTAATGGTGTATAACGTGATCAAAATATATGGGGAAATAACAAAAAAAACATTTTTGTTAGGTATGTTTCATTTAAAATGTTGACACATCCAAAGAGACAAAATAAAGATAGTTAATTTTCATGAAATACTTATGAAGGTGTTTCCTTGAAAAATATAAGTACAAGTAAAAATATAGTAGTAGTAGTAGTAGTAGTAAATAAACCGAGGTTAAACATGTTATGTTAATTCTTGAATACACAAGATAAAAACATAAAATTTGCATATAAGTAGTTTTCTGTCGATAAGAATACAAGTAAAGATTTTACTTATTCCTCTGAGGGGGTGGAAATGGGATTGTAGAATAGCTTAGGCGATAGAAACATAATTTCGACAGATATATAAAATATTATTATGTAGCACATTGTAAATACCAAGGAAAATCATGTTGAAAATTCTCTTCTTAACAGCCTGTACGAGACAATAGTAACTTCTAGAAACGATTTTGATCAAATTTGATGCGTAGTGAGAATGAATCATGAGGATGGGTGATATAATATTTATACAATAAGGGCTAAATCAGGCATAAAAATTTCTTGTAAACATGCTAGAATTGGTTTATTACTTTTAAAATAATTTTAGAAAACGTACAAAGATACTGTCTCAAAAAATATTTAATTATTATTGAATTAAAATTAAAAGCTAATAATATAATAATTTTTATCTTAACGCTATATTGACACTGGTTTGTGATGTCCTTTAGTTGATGTGAAAATAACTGACCGCATATTATACGCATGATGGTAAAAACCACAGAGTAAATAATACATTAAATCAATATTTTGAATGAAACTTACCGAAAACGCGGTACGTTACAACAGCCCGTGCTATAACTACGATGTAGGTAGTTTTAAATAATTTAACTGGAGTGGCACTTTGCACAAAATTCGTATTTTGTGTCGCTGAATATATTTTCACTTCGGCAGCAAACACTTACTTTTACGGTTTTCCTACTATAAAATGTTAATACACCGTAGCGTATTTTCACACGTCTTGAAGCTCTGGCCCGCCCGCCCCACTCCTAACGACACCTATAATGCATAAATTCGCTGACAATAAATATTGCTTGTACGTGCTCACTCTCGCTTTTGTCGAAAATTATTTATTTTTACATAAAGTCGTGAATAACTTGGCAAGTTCAACGAAAGGCTAGCTTATAGCTCTCTACGCTAAGGCTGAAATTGCTTCACAATATTTTTACTTAATATTCATTGCTGCACTACAAATAAGATAATACGAAAATGCATACTTGTTTCTTATTTTATTATTTTTATTTTTGTAGTTTTATAACATCGAAGCTTGTACACAAGCTTTGGTCTGCCAAATGGCTTTTCTAGAATAAAGTAGAATTCGAAACATAAACTCGGATTTCATTTTCATATTTTTATTTGTACAACAAAATATTCATTGAATTAAATGTTTGTGGGTTAATATGTAATGAATATGAACGATAAAGTAATTAACTTCGTACAGCATAAATAATGTATATCGTGTAAAATAAATGCTTTCAACTTAGCTATGTATGCATAAACTCACATTTCCACATCAAATTGCTTTGCTTTTAACTATAATCAACACAGACATTCATTATATATACCTACGTAGTAATAAAACGAATTAGATTAGTAAGTTAGCTTTGTTCTGCACCATGTAAAGTAATTCCGAATACAGTCTATCATTTTGCGACACGCTATAAAGCCGGCTTGATTAATTTAATTGTCTTGTTACCTTCACACGAGGTCACGCACATACTACCGTATTATTATAGGATTAGATATTAACTTTCAGTCCCAAGAGATTAATGTTAATTAATGTTTTTTCCTATCAACTTATTTATAAAGTATATTTACTCGGTCTTTATCTAAACAAAGGATGACATGGGTGAATCTCGGGTAAATCCCACGGTTCCGGAACACTTGTGCCAAAATGACAGGTTAAAACCTCTTCGTCGATCACAAATCAAGTGCATTTGTGTTTCTGATAAGTTGTTGTTTCAATTATTAGTGACAAAATTTGAATTCTGAAAGGTTTTCAAAAATATTTTTTTGAAAAATTTTCAAAAATATTCATTTTTGTGTAATTAATTATTCTAGTATAATCGAAAAGTAATACTTAATGCAGTAGTATATAATAGTTTTAACACTGACTAACACACAAAGTACAGCTTACGCAGACGAGTACAGAGACGTTTAATTTTTCACAATAATTCCTTTTATATTATAAGAGAATTCCAAGTTTTTTTTATATCCTCATTATCATGGTAGTTACAGGTTTTACGTACCTTACATAAAATTAAATCAAAGTTAACAGCGTCGCTGTGAAATCAGTGGGAAACACAAAGAGCTAAGAAAATATCCTAAAACACCAACCTAAAACCTGTATATAATTTCTTATTGTGTATTATTTTGTAACCGATAGCGTGATGATACGCTACTTCATCTTTTGTGTCTTGATTCGGCTCTCCTTTGATGAACACCGGCGTCTAGACATTGTCGATAGATACAGTAGAACGACTTATGAATAAAGTTCTTGCCGCATACGCGACGACTGGAGCGAGGACATTGTGTGAACTTCAGTAATATCAATTCTTTTCGGCCCATCCTTACATATTATAGAG
The DNA here is from genome assembly GCF_014839805.1 of Manduca sexta. Classification (NCBI taxonomy): domain Eukaryota; kingdom Metazoa; phylum Arthropoda; class Insecta; order Lepidoptera; family Sphingidae; genus Manduca; species Manduca sexta. The sequence goes on from NC_051139.1 coordinate 9,357,352, forward strand.
CAAAGTCCCCCGCCGCGTCTGTATGAACGCGATAAACTCAAAATCTACCAAATGGATTTCGATAAAATTTGACATAGAGATATTAGGAAAGAGGTAAACTAATTTTTATCCTGGTAAAATATATACCGCGACTTTCATTCCGTAAAACACTATGCTACAAGCGAAGGCATGAGCAAAAGCTTTTAATATCTAAAAGAAATACGTTGCTTCAAAAATGTTATGGTTAAATACATAATCATTATTAATATACAATCACAAATGATGGTTTGGCAAGGCCTCAGCAATTTTTTTTCAGAATATTTTCAATGATTTCCTCATAATAATTTAATTTACTGGTCTTGAAAACTACATGACGTCCGATTTTTACTCCAAGAATTAATGCAACTTTCAAATTTACTGGAATTCATCTTAAACAACGAATGCTTTGGCGAAAATACGATAAAAAATGTAAATATCCACTACTCACCCGTTTATAAATTCTCAAATCTCAAAAATAGTAAGGAGACATTTGCGTCCAACTAATTGAGATATTTTATTAACTTCCAAAATTGCTTTATAATTAAGGACGCCAATAAAACATTCTTAGTAACTTCCACTAACATAATTTATCTCCAACGTACTTTAATTTTCAACCTGCGTTAGTTCTTTTTAAACTCAATTTTCTTTTAGACTGCGTGCTTTCTAAGAAGAAATCGCTTATTTTATTGTCATTATAACGAAGGATACAAAATACATGAATAATTTGCCAATTCATTAGGCGAGGGTGGTAAGAAAATGGCAAAGTTCTTATTACCAGCTATTGTAAAGCAATGCATGATTTATGAGCGTCACCTACGCACAGCTGATGAAGGGTGACTCCATCACGACTGCGCATTCGGCACCCTCACGTGTCGGGAATCACAATACTACTCTATATTGATTGAAGTGAATTCTAGAATAGTTATATTCCGAACCTATGTTTTCTTTCAGCTAGTTAGTTGATAAAACAAGTCTACGTTCTCCCAGTCTGATAATATTTTGTTACATTATTGCTCTTAACCCAGAGCAGGCAAACAATACAATAATAGATATTCCATTAGACATCACAAATATGTTAACCCTCTCGATGGAAACGAATAAACTTATGAAATAACTCATTATTCAATCGACAACTAATACCTTATAATAAACATAAATTGTACCTGAAGCATTGCAAACTGATTTCCTCGTACGCATATTTACCGTAACATCTAATTCCATTTCCTACATAGCACATGCAAAACGATAATGCCGGAAAAATTGAGAAATGTGTTATTGCCCGTCTATAACCCTAAAATGTAAATCGAATCTATTTTCGCATGGGGAAATGTTTGCGTGCTGAAAGTCTGAAATGAGCTTAGCGGAAAGTACGAAATTGGCTCGGATATGTCGATATTATTTAATGTAGCGTACCCCGGAGCTTGTTTGTCGACTGGAAAATATTTATTACAGTTTACCTCATTTAGAATAATGTCATATGTTCTTGTAAGACGCTACACAATTTTAGACTTGCCTTCCGTGATATTGTACTGTTAAAATTATTTTTCTTCGATGATACCAGCGGGAGCCAAATTGTTAAATCCACATGGTAGTGATAGATGACAGGTAGTTCCTTAGGGTTTCGCACATTTTGGAAAAAAGGAAGCCTTATCATTATAAGTTTACTTTATTGCCTATCAAAATAACTGTTAATGTTAAAATACAAAAAATATATAAGTAATTCTCCCTTGTTTTTAAATTCATGAATTAATAAAACTTAGGTTTAATCGAATAATTGGACGAAATTCCGGAGCAATACGATAAATATACCTGCAGAACCCCAAAAATGTAACTATTTCTAGGCAATAAGAACTTTAAATCCCGTAAATAGTAGGGTTTTTAATTAGGGGTAGTGGACCATTGTGCAAACATTTAAAAGGGTATGGCAAATGCTGATTGGCATACGAATCGGTATATAATTATAACAATCGGAACTAACATTATTTCCGCTTAGAATCTTAAATATATATATATATATATATATATATCTTCTCTTAATATGACCTTGTGTAATGAGAATTTAAGTAAAAAATATTTATTATGTACCTAATATACGCCCTTACGACAATAATTAGTAAATATTACTTTTAATTAGCCACTGTAACCTGTAATTCTCGATATTAAATGAAAATAAACATTTGTAAACGCTTACAAATAAAATATTAATCGCGAAGGTTCAAAGCATTTGGAAACTTTACTTGTTTCTAATGAAGACTTGACGTGTTGAAGTTTTAATCAATTTGCATAAAAGACGCTGAAACGAATAATATTGCTGATATTGGCAAACTTGGAGGCTGTTTTGAGGTACGCACACAGCTAATAACATCCGCCAAGACGTTCGATATTTGCAGCTCTTGTAGGGTTGCCAAATTAAATTTAGTTCAATTTTCGATATTTGTAACCATGCTTATAAATATTTCGATAAGTTTTACTACTTTATACTAAAAGAAACAATTTAACCCATATTTATTTGAAAAAATCCTTACGATAGATATTGGCCATGTTTAGTTTGTTAAATAAGTACAGAAATTGTTAATAAATAAAATATATCTCATTTATAGTTGGCAAATTAAAATAACTCGATTAGCATAATCAAGTCTTATTCATATTTTCTCGTTATCTCAGTTTACCATTTATATTTAATTTCAAAATTAATTGAAGATATTGATTCATATATTGATATGAATCAATATCTTCGATTAATAACGAGAAAATATGAATAAGACTTGATTATGTTAATCGAGTTATTTTAATTTGCCAACTAAATGAAGAAATACATGAGTATTTCTTCATTTTTCTAGTAGTATATAAGTCCCTGATTATCCTATAATTTAATAATCACAGCTGTATTTAATACTATTATTACAAACACGGTTCAACCCTGTGCCAGGTAATACGTTGTCCTCTGCTGTTTGCCAAGAGGAACCGCTCAACTGCTCTGTACAGCGCAGGCTAATACAAATATTTTGCATCAAGAAAATGAGAATGATAGCTCCTTAAATCGTATATAGCGTTTTGCAATACTGTTTTACATTAGATGTATGTCTGTATTAATTCCAATAACTTAAAATTACCTACAATATGATGATTGTCAGATATGTTTTAATAAGTGTTTCTACGTTACAGAAGTATAAAGGAAAAATCTAAAATTCAGAATTAATTTATACAGGGCATATGAAGCAATGACTATAATAGTCGTTTTAACGTACTCAAAAAAATATTTTATATCGTGTAACAACTATCGATTCATTTCTACTTAATTTTTTTAGGCAGGTTTTGATCCAAGCACCACTTTCTGTTCAGATCTTATCGTATAAAACAATGAAAGGAAAGATATACGTATGTGTACGAGTCATTCAGTTGCGTACATTGAAGCAAACGTCTTACATACCAAAATTGCTTTTCTAACATTTATATCTAAATAAACATTTGCAGTTTGCACAAATCACTTCAATAAGCAAACTCAAACTTAAACATGCTTTAAGTTAATGTAACCAAAATAAAGTTTAGACAACATAATATTTTCTGTTTAAAAATTCTGGAATAGTTTGTGCAGTGAAAAATAATCCTCTATAACATTAACTAGAAAGTCTTTAGCATTTCAAACTTTATGAGCTTAGATTAAGCGCTCAATTCTCAATTTAATAATGTGGTTTATGTTATTTGATTAAGGACAGACATGCGATTACTCATTAAATAATAATATTATTTAAATAAATACGAATTTCTATTTTCTCGTGTAATTTACAACATGGGCCAGGGTTTATATCTATATAGTATTAGGTAAATAATGACCTACTTCTGTATCTAAATATACCATACGATTATAAAACTAGTTGTTCTGATGAAAAGCACTAACAATCGATATTAGTATTGCGTTAATGTTTAGACAGCACTGACAAAAGGTAAAATTTTCCGAAAGAGAACCGGACATAACATAATATAGATACTTATGTTAACTTATTTTGTCGTTTACTGTTGTGCCAAATAAAGGTATTATTATTATTATTATTATATGCATTGCGGTCTGCAAATCGTTCCTATGATAATTAGATTCTACAGAAATTAAGAATAATAGAGGGAAACCGGCAGGAATCGGGTTATATAGACCCTTCGCCACTGTTAGCTAGCATGTTGTGCTACTTAATCTTGTTACATTTTTTAATCCTCCGACGAATATAGAGGCGGATTTATTGTATTAAATGGGCGTAAGTAAACGCGCTTGTATAGAATAGTATACTATAGTTCATATTGTATACTGTTTTGATTGTATAAATAGTAAATACATGTTTTGATTAAGCAACACTTCATGTGAAATCATCTTATATGAATAAACGTGGCCCCCATTAGCGTAAATCACCAATTCCTTAATGTTGAACATATGAGCTCCGAACAGCTTTTAAAACTTTTTTTTTTATTAATTATTTTGTATACGTGCACAAAAAATTTACCCCATTACACCTAATGGTATGTGGAATGGCGTCTAATATAATATTTAGACATAATAAAAATTATGCAGTATCCACGATGGATGTTACAAATCTTTTACAATACAATACCAGATATCAATAACTTACTCATAAATTCATCATTAAGGCATGTGTGTTATTGCATACCAAAACATGTAAAGGGCTCGCAATAAAGTTTTCACAGTTGCGAACATGAAATATATCCATTTTCAATAAAGCCTTTGAGGCGCCAGTGTCACAAAGCGAAGAATGCTTTTGCACCGTTGACAATTGAATGTGGACACTTAGTTCAGACCGAAGTTTCGTGCAAGGCGTACGTGCTCTCAACCGAGTAACCAAACCCTCCCAGAGATACGCTCCCTGCGAGAAACAGAATCAGCATAATAGTATTATAACGTCGTTAAAACAAAGAAGCCCTTTTCTGCTCATGATGGCTTCACATAACTGAGAAGTTAGCAGGAGACCAATACGTTTGCATTCGTAACTTTGCCTAATTTTGCTTAGCCTCATTGTTTTGCGTAACGCTTCGCAGTAATTCTGCTGAATATAAATGAAGTTTCCCTTGTTCCATGAATAACATTTGCTAAGAGCTCAATTTACATTTTAACAGCAATATATATGCTAAAAGTTAGATTTTTAAAATACCTACCACCATTTGCTAATCTAAGCCTTTGTGGTTACACTGTCTTTTTTATTAAATGTGGACATACAGAAGTTAATTTTAATCGCTTAAGTGCAATGTGTAATATTCTACCTACGCTTTATTTTACGATATCGTTGTCCTATTAGCATTAAGTTAGTTTTCTAATTTAATATGGAAATCCACATAGTCGTCTTCACCTCTAGCATTATGCTAAAAATCATCCATTAATTACGAATATTTTTACCACAAATCCCGGTTTTACCTACATTCCTGTCTTACTTTTCATTTTCTAGTTTAGTACGAATATGAATATCATATTATTCATACACTCATACACATATATACACACAATATATATTTCTTACTGAAAGTGTGATTGCCGATGTAAATTCTTTTAAAGTAATGATTATAGCATTATAGTGTGTAAAACTTAAATTGCTTTTTATTGATATTTATTTTGTTTCAAACTTACTTTTTAATTTACATCTACATTTGGGTAATTTATTTCAAATAAGTATGTGGTTTCATTTAGTAACGTAATTTAAAAAAGACCCCGTATAATATAACGAAGAAAAATCAGAGCGTTTCTTGAGAGCAAAAATTACTCGTTTGAATAATGTTCCGCTTTTATTAACCGCTAAAAATATTGTTGGGTGAAGTGAACACCCCGTGATGAGACCAACGAGATTACCTGTGACGTTTCCGAGGGAGAAATAAGAATACTTTATTTTGGTTGTTTCAGCTTATAAGAAACAGGGACTTCATAAGAAATTAAACATTGCGATGTTTAGTATTATTTTAAGGAAGCATATACCTTAGTAATTAGATTTTGTATATAATAAAATGATTAACATATTATAATAGAGATAACACCATTTTAGTAATAGCGAAAATAAAACAGAAGTGTTTTTTTAATTTAAATGTAACGTCAGTGTTTACGAAAATATTCCTATCAAATAACGATGTACCTACATAACTTACTTGATATAATTTCATTGTTTTCATTATTGCATAAAACATTAAAGTGTGGGTAAAATCTTTCTGAGTGTAGCGTAATTACTTTTAGCGTAGTCTAAAGATACTTTAAAGATGGTCACCTGCATGCAAATTATGAGCTCTTTCGTGTCCCTTGAAAATTTTATGGTGAAGTTTTTTTGAGTTCTCTTTTCAAATAAGGCACTCAAATTTCTTTGACGATAAATGGAATTTGAAATATTTCTTACTTGGAGATAAATTAATTTCGGGATTCACAATGCCCTGCCCTAGCAGGGTTCTTTAATAAATATTTAAAAGTAATTTATTCACCCTAAGAAAACCTTATGGCTTAATTTATAAAGAAAACGCATTACAGAAATCTCGAGATATAAACGTAATATTTTAAACACACACACACACACATTCACGCCATTTATCCCCAAAAGGGGTAAACAGAGGCGAGCACAAATTCTAGACTGCGGAGTAATACTGAGTGGAAAAACCCAAAAAAAAAAACAATATCACTTTGCCGAATATGGGAATTCAACTCGAAACCTCAGCACTGAAGTCATACCGTAATACAACTATGCCACCGAGATAGTATAATTTCTAAAACATTATAATTATGATTAGAAATCGGGAGTTGGTTTGTTCGTTTCATTTATGAATTATAACATTTCAATGTTGAACCTTTATGAATACTTTCAAGATCCATATATATATAATAATGAATCCCTATTTCCCTTGGTCAAGCCATCACGCGTGAACGGCTGGACCGATTTCACTATTTTTTGTTGTTGTGTTTGTTATTGTCAGGAGAAGGTTCTTATGAAAGAAAAAATTCAAAAAATTGCGCGGAAAATTAGAAAACTAAGAAAACTTAACGAAAATATTAATTTTATATAATTGTCAATTTTTTTTAAATAACTATCAGCGATTGACAGAATGCGCGCTGCAAATTCATAGTTAAGACGGGACAACGTCTGTCGGATCAGCTAGTAATAAATAAACATGTATACAACAAAAATAACAAAACTGTATACAACAGAAACGTCCTTTTCTACTTATTTCTTAGGTAAAAGAACATTAAATATTATTGTCTATTCGAACTCCAAACGTTTTCATTTGAAACAATCATCTGATATTACGGCGCGGCGTTCAGATAGTGATACAGAATAATAATTTTCCTGCGTATTAGTAAGATGTTATTACGAAATTCAATTCATGAATTATTCACATGTGATATGTATCCGACGAACAACTAATATAACGGGCAATTTCTAACAATTCCGACAAAAACTTTGAGAGAGAAACCTTTCCTTGTAAAGATAATCAAATAACACGTTCTAAGGAATATTGTTTTAATAAATGGGAATACTTTGGGCAATTCAAATGCGATCGACTTTTTATTTCTGCTAGTTTTTGCTCAACGCTAGCCTCTCAAGGGACTATATCCTGACACAAAAAATCTTATAACGGATACCTTTTTTCGGGATTCAAGATACTGTCATGACCAATTTAATCAAAATCAACACAGTTTATAAATTGTAAACACGTACATTTAATGACTACGAAAACTAATAAACATTACTTACACATTATAAAATATTGTAGTATTTTCATTTATAAAAAAATATATAGATTATACCTAAATTCGGTGTGTAGATTTTGTCCTATATATGCCTTTTTTTAAACTTGATGTTTTACCCTGCTTTACATAAAACATTCTTCCACGTGTAATCCCTCAGGCAAACACAAGCTTCCAACGTTTCTCTAAAATATTACGGTAGAAGTTACATATACTTAAAGCAATACTAAACTCTAAAAATATCATAAATGCCTATCTTTACTAGCCCTTAAACGTACATGGTAAGCAATCCCAAATATTTTATTCAAACGATATCTATAATTCGAAAATTGTTATATCCATTTATCCACGTGGGAATGGTGCTCAGGATAACATACATTGACACAGGATCAATAAACCGATTAAATAGTTATAACCAGGCCTTTTTTGTCACTTCTTTTACGGTGGCACGCTAATTCTCAAAAGTTGTAAGTCTATGACCTTTATACCCCTCTCTTCCTGTATTTTAATGGATTTTTACAGATACTCTCGAAATTTTCCTAAAAAACCCGAAAAGCCCTGTTTATAACCATATAATCAAGTACAATTTACTCGTCAATGTTTAAACACATCTAACAGCTACACACCCAGTCTTGGACCTATGCTAGCGTAGATACAAATACTGTATAGGAAACTACGAAAGAAGTACTTAAGACTTTCAATCTCTACACCCAGACCTTTGTCTTACTACGAAGATAGTATTTAGCCATAGAAATTCCTATACGCAGTAATAAGAGACCAGGAACAATTTATAAAATTCACGTTATTCAGCAATGAGCGTAAAGAAATAAATTGTAGCTACTCGCTATCTGCCAATTGAAGGCTTTTGTGACTTAGTAGAGCAAAGCCGACGACCCGAGCATGAAGTGTTCTGTCACAACTCGCAATGATAAACCTTTGTTCCCTGTGACGAGTTTTTAGAATTGTTATCGAGTCTATTGTGGGCGTTAATGAACGACGTTTCACGGGAAATGCTGTACGGCGAGATAAACGTGGGGCGTGGGGGTGAAAATTGACGATAATTATCACTTCATTGTGTTCACTTATCTGCCGGACTAGTCTGTTGCTCCTCGCGGGTTTATTTCATTTAATCTCTATTGTACCTCGGATGACATAATCGCATTTGTATCAAAGGTTTGATTATGTATATAGCTAGAGGGGTTATAACACAGATAACCTAGCGGTAAAAACCTAGTTCGTGCATTAGTTAATTCTGCTGTCTTCGAAAAAAAACGGATGCAGTGTATATTTCCTTCATTACTGGTTTATTTATTTATTTATTACACTTTATATACAAAGAGTACAAAGGCGGACTTAATGCCGAAGGCATTCTCTACCAGTCAACCTTTATCATGTGCAAAGTTCTATTATCTTTTTGTCACAGATATTCAATACATTATAACATTTTACTACTATTTGTAGGCTCCCATATAACTCAAAACGTATTTTTTGAACCACATAACGTTTAACCTTAAAATGACATAACCGGCTACGCCTGTTTTATCCTGTTTATTTCGGCAATAAATTAAATATGGACCAAACAGCGTCTAACGCTCTATTTTAAGTCTCATAAAAATGGAAAATATGCAATTTAAATACAATGAGCGGAGGGGTTTTATAAGATGTCTACGAACGTAAAGCGATGTAATATTTACCTACCTAGCTAAGATTACTATGTTGTTTTCAGGTGATGATCAATGTCTGTACTATTTTTTCCATAAGTTTGATACCCTCCATGACTTAGTGCTTAACGAGACACGGGGCTATCACATAGCGAACTTCCGAACTCCGAGCTGCGACTGGATAATTTTTAAGATGGAGAAACCCAGTCTAGCCCGGCCCAGGATTCAAACCCAGAACGTCAACGCGGTAGTGATGCTTGTACTGCCTACGCATTACAACTACGCCACCGCGACGGTAAATTTTGTTAATATGCTCCATGATTTTTATTCAGACGCAACTAAACCGGATTAACTTCTATATTTTACATTACCTTTTATCGCAAATATAATTCGAACACGATGCTACGCGATTTACGACCTAATCATAAAACTGAAAATCGGGAACAATAATAACTGGAAATGTCCGGGCCAGGTCAGTGCGTATAAGAGTTCATGTAACGATCAAACGATGTGAGTAATGTTGATTGAAGTTTTCGATAGATTGATTACGCAAGTTAATAAACGATTTACAGCTATTTTGTTTGGCAAACACGATGGATCATCTACGGGACCCTCGAAAATCTATGTAAGACGGATGAATCAATATTATATTAACCAGCGATTGACTTTTCAAAACAATATTAGTCAGAAAAATAAAAAAATCCGTTTATAACTAAGTACTTAATCTTGAAGAAATAGTAATTGAGAACCTGCCGGTTTTTATTTAACTGAGACTTAAACATAACAGCAAATAAAAGCTAATAAATATGCTCTACATATATATAGCACAAGTACAGCACTAGATAACATAATAAAATTAACAAAAAAAGAGTTTAAATCTTCATGAACAACCCTCTAGCTAACCTGATGTAGGCTGAAAACGAAATCCAAACATGGCTCAGTAAGTAATAACGTCAATATGACACCAAAGGGTTTCTCTACAAAAGAATCGATTCAAAATCTACGTAGTTCGCAGTTAAACAACCATTGCACAAAGAACATGCACCTATAAGCAAGCGTGGTGGAGGAAAAGTGGCCAGCTATAGTGCGACAGAGTTTTCTAACTCTCAAAAGTTACGTGTTTCGCATCCCGTAGCTCGATGCGGAGTGTCGCCGCTCTTAAAGGATATTAGTTGTACTTACCGTTAGCCTTTCACAGAGGCAAAGAAACGGCTGTATAGACAAACTGCGGCTAACTGAGCACGAACGGTTCTTTTAAAATGTATTTTTCCTCATATGTGCTATTTCAGTAACACGTAACGAGCTACGACTGTTTTAACTGCACTCTGTTCATTACGGATTCCACATGCGTTAACTTACAGCTGTCATAGAGGTAGACTAATTAAATTTTCATAATACCTCAAGCATTCTACTCGAGTAAACTAAACGAACTTGTTCGCGACATCCCCGCTAGACTGAACTGTGTTAAAGTTGTACAGGATTATTAAAATAGACATGTTACATTGAATTCACCCTGTGCATTACTACGAATTTAATTAGTGAATTTTGATCTCTTCATGAACATAATAATTGTCTTTGCTTTCCATATAATTATGTAAAATTACTAAATAGCTTAACAGTGTTAAAATAATATATTATAATGATTGCATATTATTAATATTGCATTAGAGTATAGATTTGCATATTAATATTTGAATACCCGGGCGTCTTTTGCTTCAACAATATAACTCATTCAGAAAAGTATTTAAAAAAAATCCCTTATTATAAAAATAGGTACTTTTACGTAAGTTTGATCATAAAAGCAGATAAAACGAGTCAATAAGCTTAATAGAAAAACTCATGAATAAAGACGTATAAAGACAGATAACGAAAAGGGATACGGCGAGGATCCATTGGATATCAGAACCCTTTTATCAAAATTTCAACCATTTACAGCAATTCAATAGAAATTCGATTTAATCAAATAAGCTCATTGTTGAAATGTTTTTATTTTTTATCATGGAAGGACAAAGTTACTACACTTCACTGGGAACCTGAGCTTATAGCTAATGTTCATAAATTACAGGTAAATGCCTATTCATTTAGCCATAGGCCGTGTATAGTTATTTACTTTCAAGTAATATACGTAAAAGAAAACTGGTCATCAATCTAAGACTTACACAAAGTTATAAGGGAAAAAAAACATAAGTAAATAAAAACCCAGCAAACCATGATTGACAGAAAGTTTCTCGACGCTAAAAACTAATTAGCACAATGAAACAAATGACGGCAAAAAATGTATGACGGAGCCTCTCGCAAACGCGTTTTCTGTCACATTCTCACCTCTGTTAGATGAGACTTTTGCTTTTCTATCAGATTTAAAAGTGTAACAGGTGATCTGTCGATTCTATTTTCTACTAGCCGTGCCAAGGTATATGGATGGTATTTTTTTACCGCAAGAAAATTCAATAATCTGCATAATATGCCATATACATTAAAATTTTGTATTATCAAAATCCGAATGAAAATCTATTCAACTGTTTTACTTGCTAGATAGTTTACCTAACAGTAACTCTGTTAAGTTTAAAGAATTTATGTCTTTAATGTAAACCTTATGAAACAGCGTATTCCGAAGCGCGCACAAGGTGCTACGGACTACGGCCTACGATACTCTGAAGCTAATAATATTCAAATGTTTAACCGACTTCCAAAAAAGAGGACATTCTCAATGCGTGTGTTTGTATGTCTTTTCAATGTATCTAGAACTATTACTCTTTTGAAAGTATTAAACAATTGGTAAATGTATTATACCAAGCGTTGTATTGGCACTTAAAGAAATAGCATTTATTTCAATCAAGCATTTACTTCGCTAAGCGGAACAATCGTTATTTAACCCTCATCCTAGGTGCCATATTAAATTATCTTAATTATTATAGTGTTATAAAAACATATATCTCAAATTACATGTTTTACTTAATAATATAAAAATATGTACTTCTTAACAAATTATTGAGCTTTGGATCTTAACAGGTTTTTAGCTATTTACTATATATTTCAGGTTATAAAATTTAAATTTTGTGACTTAATTTATAATAGACAAGTAAATTAACTTTTAAAAAGGACTCAAATAAAGCAGAAGAGTAAACTCATTATATTTAAGACACCACCACAATCCATCCTCAAAAAGAACTTGAAATGTTTCAGCAGATGCGCCATAATATTTTTTCAACAATACTCACGGTCATGTTATTTTAGATCAATTCTTATAACGAGGGCTATGACTTATTCATATTCTCCAAGATAGATACAATCAGTTCGAAGACTTCAGCTGGCGAACCGTATAATAAACGAGACAATAACGAACGTAGCATTGTAGAACTCTCGGCGATGAGACGAGACGGCAAGCACGCGGCCCTCTGCTTACTGGAATCATTTTATTTTCAAGTAGTTTCCTATTTATCTAACCTTCATGGCAAAATAAAATACTACTTTATTTTTAATTAATAAACAAGCTATATAGATATTTAACTTTTCCAATCCATAAAAGTTCAGTAAAACTCTTTTTTTAGTAAAAGGTAATTTTCTTTGAATATTTTTATACATTATACATAATATTGATTTTGTTCATTTAACTAGCAATGGGTGTGTAAATTTGCCATATATTATTTGGTAATTCACGACCGTAGACATCAAGATATGTTTTCATTACCGGAGCACAAATCTGAAATAGTATAAACATATTTATCAATCTTAGAAGTGTCAAGAAGTAATAACTAAATGTATTTAAACATGAGACTACTAGAACAAGCGTTTACTCCTGGGTTCGTCCGCGTGAATTCTTTATTAGAAATAAAAATCCTGCTATTGAAAATAAAAATAGAGATTGGTTCCCTTCGCTGATCTGATGCAGGTTGAAGAGTTTACGTTGGAGCGTCATTTTTAAACAACCCAAAAGTGGTTGAATGCTATATGATAGACCATATACAACTAGTAAAAATAATGATTTCTTATGTTTACGCGAATGTTAGACATTGAAATTAAACTAATTTTCGGATTCTATCGCGGTAATTAGTGTTTTAGTTTCTCCCGACGTTTCGAAGACTTTGCACTTTGCAGACTTATGTAGGTAGATAGTGTAACTTTGACTTTACGGATGAACAACACCTCAGTCCCCCCCGTGACCATGAAGGCTGCAAAGTCTTCGAAACGTCGGGAGAAAATAAAACACTAATTACCGCGATAGAATCCGAAAATTAGTTTAATTTCAATAGTAAAAATAAGTCATTACAAGATACTAACTTTCCCATAAAATCCCATCGCCCACACGCCAACATTAATGCCTAGATTAATATTAGTCGCACAATGATTTATTATCAAATCCGCATTCACCTACAAACAATCGAATTAATTTAAAGCAATAAATACTTTTTTAATATTTAAATATTACTGGCTTTTACTAAGTTCAAATTAACACGGGTTTAAATTAGTAATGACTAAATATTTAAAAATAGCTACATGTAGCTAGCAGTCAACAAAGATTACGTTTTTTAATGCTTATATTGTGCAAAATAATATTTTTAATGAATATACCAGCAATGAACACTCCACTACATCGATTTTTAGCCAAGGTGTAACGCAAAATTATACTTACAAGTTAAGAATGACACAAAACGCTCATTAAGAAAACTCTAGAATATTAAGTTATCTTATTTTTTCTTTAAACGTCTTTTCTTTTCTTATCAAGTCGGCGCAGTGTAATTGCTAGTATCGACTATGTATCCGTAACATACATATCTACATGTATACGTGACATAGAAATTTCGAAACTACAGACTTTGAAAATGTTCAAGTAGTCTTACGGTAATAGGGTGTCCTTCCTGCTCGAATCTAGTAATGCCTGGTTTTTGCACAGGTAACAGCCGCCAACGCGTGTTCGATACAAAATGTTCGCTCAGGTAGAGAGGAAACTTACCGCAAAGTCCAGGTATCGGATTAGGATCATACCGTATGTAAAGAGGCTGAAATACGATGCACATCCTGGAGTTACTTTCATTAGTATCTACGGTTTTTAATTCAAGAATATCTGAACAGAATAAATTTCTTTAAAATATGCGTCAAGCAGACGATTACAAAATGAAGTATATTTGAAACCTTCTGGGCAAAACTTTATAATAAGCAGATATATAAAAAGGAATAAACGTTTTAAGTAATACTATGAATAGAATTTCCCCTCACCAAACACATGTATTGTTCTTTTAAAAATATTAAATTTTTTGTAAACCCTAGCAACGTTGTCTCCCCTGTGTTTGTCATTGATTTTTTAATATCGCGTACCCTATTAGATCTTATCAGATAATATATTCCTTTGGGGTAATCTGAAAAGGGTTAGTATAATATAGCTACATTTTAGTTAAGATTGTATAAGGAACCTTTTTCTTTTCCGATGAAGAGAGCATTAAAAGAAATTCTTGATTGTACTTTAATTGCTCCCCCTCCCTGTTACAGTAGTCTGCACTGGTTATAATGAAAGTGCTTCTTTCAGCTGGTTGCAGGTCGGGGACACCAGCCAGGGAGCACCCGTCAACTAGCTCTTGAGAGTACGTGATATCATTAGACGAAATACGGCCACAAAGTAGCAGCCCCTTTTTGTCTTCCACGGGTGGATCAGACGCTAACAAATATTAATTAAGTTTTATAAATATTATACACAAACAAAATTTCATGACGATTTTATCTGCTTTAAATACTTTTTATTAAAAACTACTAACCAGTGATGGGCCTACAGAAAATATCCCATCCGTTTTGGAAATATATGGGTATTATGGCATAGGATATTTAATTGAATATTTAGGTACTTAGAGTAAATGATAAAATCAATTTTGAGAAATGATATTTTCACATTAAAAACTCCTCTTAAGTCTAATCTTCTTCATATTGTATCAAAACACAACTAAGAAAACCGGAAATGATTTTCTTTAATGGTTTCTTCCCATTTACCCATTTATTTAGATTGAATAAGTCATTAAACTAGTCACCTGGCACATGAGGTGCGAGGAGTGATATTCTTGCCCCAAACCCAATGCTCCCAGAAGATTGAGTTAAAACAGTCGGTTTGTTAAGATTTTCCGTCATTTTACGGAATCTAGCTAACATCAAGTCTCCCTTTTTCATTTGCTCCAAAAACTTATTTAATTTATACTGCAATAAAAAGTCAACAGTCCTTGTTAATTTAAGGGGCCTTCAATTTCTTTATCCATACTTACATACGATTATAGATATCTACATAATAGATGTATTGTAAGTTATACCAAGATTGTTCTGTGGAAATTCATCATAATACTTTCTTACAATAACAAAAATTTATATTAATTAATCAACAATGACCACTTGCACTTATATTTTCCTGCCAGGTTACCCAAGCATTAAAAGCACCTAACCTTTGTCAATTTTCAAAAAAATAATCACCTAATAGGATTCCTAAGAGATTGAGAGCACGATTCTCAGTAGCACCACCGCAAAACTAGGAAATAAACTTTGAAAGATACAATTACACGAGAAATAAATTGAAATATTTGTACCTCCTCCAATTTAGTAGATTCATACCAATTACCAACGCGTACACGGTTGCAGTAAACAATGCCTTTGTCCTCATCAAGCTTCGGCATTTTGAATAAATGTTGGTAAAATTGTACAAAACAAAAATCAATAGAAGCGTATCTGATTTCGCATTATCAAAATGTCAAATATTTGCCAAATCTATGTTAAGTTTTACCAAAGAGGCATCATATTTGGTTAGATAAGTATTTTTTTTCTGCTTACAAATGACTGCCACTAAACCGTCTTGTATAATTTATAAAAATGAGATCCACATGTACGCCGTAAACATACGAGAGTAGGTACTAAACCGCAAAATATTCGTATATAAGCATCTTGTGACGGTTGGTAAAGACCAAGGGCGTCTAGAGAATTCGGGACAAGAGCCCGAAGAATGCTAACAACGTACGTAAACCGAATATTGTCTTGTCATGTAATAAATAACAATGCATGTATCTATATTAGATTTCGGGCAATTTATTATAGACCTCTGTAAAACAATTTTTAAAATTAACTTCCAATAATCTACGACGAACATATTAGAATTAATAAAATAATAATAAAGCGTCTATAAATTAAACAACAGAACTTTGAACAATACTTTTAATATGAATGACCATAATAATTTCCTTATTTAAACGTGAAGGGATTTCACGTGCCCAAACTTATCACGCATAATCATACTTTATAGAAAACATAAATATATAAAGTAATAAAATATAATTAAACATTTTACATAATCAGCGAAAAACATGGCAGGTTTAAAACCGTCACATTTAATCCTTGGTTTTGGTCTCAACGTCGCTGACTAACGTGAAAATATTTTCAGCCGTATGCCTCCTATGTATGTCGATGTAATTCCGGCAAGTGACTCCACATTCCTGATTCAAAAGAAATAATATATTTAGGAAAACTCCGACATTTCACATTTAGTCAAATTGAATTTCACATTTCTGCTTGATATTATTTTAAAATAGTGGAGTTACGTATAAAATTGGTACCAGTGCAGTTATTATTCTTATTTAGGTAGGGTAGGTTTTTCAATGATGTGATAACATATAATATATATATATTTTGTATACATATAACGTATACAAATTGAGGAATTAATATTATTGTTTAACTTTTATTTTTCTCTATTAGGTCAGCATTATGAGGTAAATTTACATTATGTCAAATTAACAAATCTGTGTAACAAATGGACATTGATGGACAAGGATAAGCTATTGTTAAAATATAAGCCGTCAATAAATTTGCCTTACATGTTATATATTTTTTAATATTATTAGCTACATTTGGTTGACTACCTATCGAAGACATAAAAACATCAAAAAGCTATTTTGTTTTCATGTAATCCCAATAGATATATATATGAACATGATATTTTTTTAATAAGACGACTTACTGGACCAAAAAATGTCTGCATCCAGCTTTGATTCATAACGCACAAACTTTTATCTGCGACACAGTTCTTGACTATAAGTTTAGCGCTAGTCTGAAATTATAAAAAGTAATTTACACCAAAACTAAAGGTTATCAACCTTTCATAATAAAAATAAATAATGAACGTAAAAAACTTCTAACTAATATTATAAATGCAAGTCGGTGAGATGTGTTTAGATGTTTATTAACTTAACGGATTTGGATAAAATTTGGCCCACGGATAGACGATGTCTTGGATTAATACATGGCCTTTAAATCACGATAATTTGCTCCCATTAGAAATAAGGGAATTTTTTTATCAAATTTTTAATAGATGGCACTGGCGTCATACAGACGGCTTCATGAATCTCTACAATGTTTTAGGGACCTTTGTAGCAGGAAACGCTATTCACACGTGCGAAATTGCGCGCAATACCTACTACGAAATAAGAGTGGTGCCACACTACAAAAAAGACTTCCTTTGCTATACCTAATTGTAAATTCTGTGAATTTAAAGGAAGTAGATTAATTAAACAGTATAAACCTTCACTGGGCTTCCAATGCCCTCCAGACGGTCACAAGGCAGTTGTGGTATGGTGCTCCATCGACAATTACTGTCTTTTATGGCACTGAGACGAATAGGCATACGGTCGGCCGGCGCTGGCGTGCCCTCTGGCGTGTATCTTACGTACAAAGGGGCTGCCTAAACATAATTAAATACAACTTTACGTTTATTTCGGGGCACAAAACATATAATTTCCAAACAATTAATGAGTGAAATGTTACTTGCATCCGTATGAATTATTTAATATTAGCAAGTTATTTGGTCAATGAGATAAAATCAGTCAGTAATTGATAGAAAACAGAATTGAAAAGAATTAAATAAAAATAAAAGAAATAGCAGTCAGTAGCTACGTAGCGCCCAATCAAAGTTGTTTCTTTTATTAAGGTCTCTACAATACAAGAGTCTGTGTAAAAAAGTTGGGACGGCAAAATGGCTCATCGTCTCACTACAAACCCTAATTATTCAACTATGTCATAAGTTATTTAAACCGACTAATTTAATCAAAAAGAAAACTATATATTATTTTGCACACAAAAATTATTTCCTTGAAATATCATAGAGATGTCGACTAAAAGGCTCTATAATTATAAAAACTCTTAAGTACTACATAAGAAATGCAGTGTAAAATAGTTCTTAAATTTTACTGCCGTTTGTAGTAGTTTTTAATGGGCACTTACTTAAAATATATACATTTTATTACGGCATAAGTTTTAAAGGGTCGTAATATTATTTCACCTTTGGGTCACCGTAGTTTTCGGCACGCAGCAAGAATTCGTCGCCGTAATTCATTTTCTCTCCATGCAGAGTTTCATCCGCAGCACTTTTACAAAAAATATGGCGTTGCTTAGCCAAGAAACAAGTTCATATAAGAGACAAGCATTCATATTGTAGGTAATACGGGTTATGAGGCTGTCGGGGTGTTGTGATAAATATAGATCACCACAAGGAGAATACCTTATGTCTCTTTTCTGAAAATGTGTGCTGTTTGACGTCCTATTTTAGTCTTTTATTGCCTTATAACGTCAGGACATAGTTATTACTGGGCAATACACATCAATCAAACTAGCATTGTATCATTTTATAGTTACTTATAACATAAATGGAAAATTTGTGAAAAAGTTTGGATGTTTATTCTTTTTGGGAGTAGATGCAGGAACAACTCAACGGATTTGAATGAAATTAAGCACACGGCTAGAACATGTTCTAGATAGCACATAGGCTTATTCCGAAATTTTACTACCTTGTGGAACAATGTATTTTTTTAATCAGATTGTTTAAATAGATAGTGCTGGCATCGAACAGTTTTTTAGAGACTTTTGTAATTGGAAATGGTATTGAGGCGGACGAAGCCGCAAGCAACACCTAGTATAATGTATAACTGACACATAATAACTTACATCCCAAGCCGGCTTTGTAGTCGTCCTTCACAGGAAATTACAATAAGTTGCCTATCAAACATTACGAAAAACATAAAAAAAATGGCATACATGTTATTTATGTAACGTAGCTCCTGCACAGGTAACATCAGATATAAAAAAAATAAGAATAAGGACCTGAGTATAACAAAAGTATTCCGGCAACATGGTGTTGTTATTGGAGAGAGCGTCATGAGACATCCGTCGTTTATGTTCTGCATGTAGTCCACCTGGCGCTCGCTGACTAGGCTGGACAAAGCCAGTCCGTACTGCGGCTTTCCACTCTCCGGCGAAGACTTTGCTACATTACATTGGAAGAATTTAAAAACTCAAATTGGATATTGTTATTTAGATATATAATATTATAAATTTCAAATAAACTTGTCGTAGCCAAACGTCATACGTTTTAGCTCTACATCTTTAACCAACTTTTTCATATATCTAATTCGTATTTACTTCCAATTTCCATATTATATATACGAATTTTTGCCTTCGTTTTTTTTTTGTTTTTACCATTTCCACATATCTACACCAAAATTGACTACTCTACCACATGCAAACGTTTTTCATTCCTTTTATTCACAACTTAGCATTATAATCAATGCAATACGGTTCATATTACGGACGTATAAGAGCTAAATATTAATACAATATGCTTCTTCTCAGAGTCAAATCAAAATAAAAAAAACGACGAAGTGCATGTTGGATTCGTGTACTGGGTAGAGTTCCGTATCAAGAACAGCGCCATCTGTTATCAATACCCTGAAACTGTGCACAATGTACATTCCATGCAAACTGCAGTCAACGTTAAAGAAAGACTCGTAATAGGCGTCATCTATGAACTCTATTTAACAACAAACCTATCGAAATACAGACTTCCTTGCTTCTCTGTAGTAAAATATGTGCTATGAATACATTACTATGTTTATTATAGTATGTCTGGTTTATTGTTCGTCAGTACCTGGCATATCTGAGGCGACCACTTGCACATTAAATCCGAAGAGCACAAAAGTTCCACTTATTGCTAAACGTCTCTGTAATAATAAATTGAGTAAATAATATAAGTATTATTTACTAATTGGCGAAACCAAGCCAGCGACATATTTCAATTAATTAAACGTGTTTAATACAAATTGCACTTTGAAGACTTAAACTTAATTTGGAAATGGATCCACGAAGTGACAAGTGTTGGGAAAACTTGGGGCGAAATCAATTGACTTGCATGATGAAAACTTAATTACCAATTACTAACCGAATAATTTTATTCTCAGATACGTGAGGACATCGGAACAAAGAAATTAAAAATAATAAGACTCGCCGAAATATTTTTTATTTAATACATTTAAGTATAATCTATACTATTATATAAAGACAACAGACAGCCCATGCATCGAGGAAGGCTATAAAATATCACACTATGACCAATAGGAGCGGAGCATCAATGAAAAATGTTGCAAAAATGGGGAAAATTTATCCGGTAAAGCGTAAACGGTTAAAAAGTTACGCAATAATCATGTATGATGGAATTGTTCCTCTTAAAATGTTCTAAAAATATATTATAAAACATAGTCCCCCGCCGCATCTGTTTGCCTGATACGTTGGTACTCTCGATAAACTCTAAAACTACCCAACTGATTTCGATGAAATTCTCTATTGAGATACTATGAGACCCTGGGAAGGATATAGGCTACTTTCTATCCTGAGAACTAAGAAGTTATATAGCGGCATTTTTATCCCGGAAACCTCAACGCAGGGTAACCCGCGAGCAAACGCTATAATAAATATTAGCGCTTTCGCTTCCCAATCGTTTTATACTTGAACCAAAGAAATCTAAATAACGTATCTGAACCGGTTTGTCTGACCACATAATAAGTACCTAGTCCTGAATTCAGAGTTATAAATGTAAGAAACAAGGAAAACATTAATTAATTATTGGCACTATTGTAAAAAATATTAATTTGTAACAATCTACATTTACCTCCATGAGAAGATTACTAAACAGAGTTCTCGATCTCTGCAATAATAACTCTCTCCGATCACGTTTTCGCAAAAACAATTTGAATTCGTACTGAAACAAAAATAAAATATGATGTACTCCTATAAATATATTTATCTGTATAATGAATTCATTATAATTTGGCATTTCAGCAAAAAGTAATGAATATCATAATTATGATTATGATAAACATTCCCACTTCCCAGCACAGATTATCTCATTACCTGCATGTAAGTAGATATTAATATTAATTCTGTATAAGAAACTAACGACTAAATAACCTCTACATAAAATAATCCTTTAAAATACAGTAATTAGATAACATAGCCTCTCGAGTCTGTCATTTGTAGGTTTAGATTACGGCTATTATCACTCTGACCCGACCTAGGGATCGAACCCGAAGCCTTAGCAAGCCAGTCGTGCCGCGTACACAGTAGATACACTACCGAGACCATCACAAAATGTTGAAAGAAAAATGGATACGTAATGCTTTGGGCTTTCACGTGGATTTCGTACTTTGTTGCCGTTCCGACTATATCGGTTTTTGAACTCAAAATAATGTATATGGACAGTTTAAAAACACGTATAAACATTTTCCCAGGCTGAGGCTTCATCGCCACTTACAACTGGCAATAGCTGAGGCTTGACCAACATAATATTTAACTGGCTTTAGAAAAATGGCTTTTTAGTATTTACGACTATAAGCTCACGTTTAGGGTAGGCGGTTTAGACGCTAGTGGAACCTCGATTTGTCAGGTTATTTTAGTCCCTTAATGTGCTAGATAATAAACCTATTTAAAAAAATATATATTGGGTAACTAAAATTATTGAGAAATGAATTTAATGGTTTTAATACAATTTGTGTGAGCACAAATTATATTAAAACCAAACATCATTAATAACCTGAGTATCCTACTATTGCAAAGACTATCCTTTCTGAGTAGACCGCAATACCAAGTTTTTGCCGGGGACCAGTGCTAATGGTTATAGGCTAACTAAAGCGATTAGGAAAGGACATAGGGAGGGGAAGTTAAAGGGAAAGAAATGAAATGTGGAAGAAGGGAGGTTCCCAAAGTAGGAGAGGAAATGTTTTCAAACAGGCTTAGGCTTTACCATATGGATCATCTATACCACGACGTATATACAATGCACTGTATGCTTCGGACGAGGCAAATGTCCAAAGTCCATTTGGATATTTGGTTGGCCATTCATTCGGTGTAGGGAGCGAACACGAACCACAAAATAATTGCCTCTACCAGAACTAAATAATATGTACACAATAATCAAATCTTTCTCGAATATAAATATAGAATAATTTGTAATATTACGTTTTGTTAAATTTTTTGTCCATCCCTTGTTAATAATATTATGGTAAACACCAATGAAGCGATGCCTTTTAACATTATTTCTACTTTACCTATAAAATATCGTGAGCTTTTTCAATATGTCATTTTAAGTTACCTGGTACCGGAGGAATAAATATAAATAACATCACTTGTACCTACCTCATTTTTTAATCTTTCCTCGCTCCAATTTCCAATTAGAACTGAATTGCTGTATGTCATTTATATAATCAAAAACAAGGTGGTTAATGTACACAGAAAATCTTAGAAAAATATACTTATTTATTTCCGTTATTATAATTTCTAAAGAGAATTAAAATCAAAGAGAATTTTAATAGCTTTATAAAGTAATTTTCAAAGAGAATTATAATATATATGGAAAGTAATTTTAATATTTATCAAAACAATTGACAAAATATACGCGAACACATTTGAGGCTAAATATAATTTTATCCAAAGAGTATTATCTTATCATAATTGATTATAATCTAAGGATATTTAAATTTTAAAGAAGGAAACATCATTTCAATAAAATAAAACATGTAGCTTAGGATACTTAATTTATACCTACCTATTCCTTTTGTGCAACACAGTAATATTAAAATACTAAATAATATATTCTGTCTCATACTTGTTTTTTTTTTATTGTGGCTCGGCAAAGTGGCTTTAGGGTACCTGATGTTAAGCAATTAATTAATGTTAATGTTAAATAAATGAAAAAAGTAAAATGATGATATAAGTTAGTAGTCGCCTATAACAAAATTACTCACACATAATAGTTTAATCTATAATTAACACAATAAATGAGATCATAATTACTAGAGATAAATTAAAATAATGTTTTTAGCGTTCGTAGCTGAACTTTTGTGAAGATGACTACTTTTTTGGTATATGAAGAAAGTAGCCAATATTATTAGGTACGCTAATCCAGAAAATAGTCTCTCTGTAGGTATGCCAAATTTTATTGAAATCCATTCAAAGTTTCTGTGTTTACTTCTAGCAAATATCCAGACATCTTCAGAAAGCTTTGCGTGTAAAAGTTAAATAAGGTACGTAAGTATATTTATTTATTTAGTATACTCGCTCTCTGGCACTAACGAACTGATGAACCAGGCCGGCACGGTGCGGCGGTGGTTTTCGTGAATCGTGGACCCCTACGGGGCCATGGTCAGAGTACAACCTAAGTTACACTATACCGTCTAACATGGCCAGCTTGAAGTTGGCATGTCACCCGCCCTCAACATCTGCCGTCACTTACTACCTACACCCCAAGAAACATTGTTTATTTTTGTAGAACCACTGCATTAACTACGTATCATCGAGGGCAAGGGTTCTTGGCAAAGGCTGATGGGATATTACCGGCTTATCAACTGTAGCAACTCGGGAGTGAAAATGGGGGATAAAGAGAAAGGGAGAGAGGGGGCTTCTCTGGATGGGAGGAGAGAAAGGGTAGAAGAAAAGTTAGCAAGTCTTTGAGGCCAATTGTGTCAATAGTTAGGTAATTTTTAGTATATATACCTATAAGTATTTGCGGAATATGTCCTTCCATGCATGGGTGTACATCTATTATGTAAGCCAAGCGCACAATAAAATTGCTCCGGAAGTAACATCGGAGATTATGACTAATTTCAAGCCCGTAACAAGTGAGTATTAACATTGTTATAATAGTTACCTACTTACCTAATTGTGTCTTGGATCCCCCCGAGACATTTCTTAGAAGCTCGGTCTTCACACCGAAAGCACGGCCATGCACGGGGGGAAATTTGTCGTGGCCCTAGGCACACAGGTCAGTGTGTATACCTCATGGTTGCTAATTCACATTGAGGCCTATGAGAGCTCGCGTACATTTCCTAGCCTTCTCCCTCTCTCCCATTCTAAGAGTGTTCCTTCTCCTTCCCCCATACTTCCTTCTCCAGATATCGCCTCCCTACTTTCCTTCTGCTCCCTGCAGTGGCTTAGGCGGAGGATTCTAATATCCCATTCGCAGGTCCTCCAATGCTTATAATTCCCGCCTACAGCACAGATAAAATGTTGCTGTTGTAAAAAAATACCATTTAGTTATTTGTAAAAGTGTCCATTATTAATATACTGGTTGACTGTTACCGTAAAAAAATCCACTGAACAAAAAAACAATTAACCCAAAGAGCATTAAAATACTACGGAAACATCTGTCTTTGTCCCAATTTATCCCATTCTACTTCGTTTTTTATACATGTTACAGATCAACATACAGATTTAAATTCTATTTCATTATTTCAGGAAGCGAAAATGAAAATTTTCATTTTTTAACATACTATTCCTATAACACTTATCAGGTTTTTCATTCAACTACAAAAAAATAATTATA
The DNA here is from genome assembly GCF_014839805.1 of Manduca sexta. Taxonomy (NCBI): domain Eukaryota; kingdom Metazoa; phylum Arthropoda; class Insecta; order Lepidoptera; family Sphingidae; genus Manduca; species Manduca sexta. The sequence goes on from NC_051139.1 coordinate 9,382,406, forward strand.
ACGGAAAGTAATCAGGATTGAAGATACGTCATCGTACTCAATCATATGACATGTCAAAGTTCACTTGAGGTCAGTTTTAAACTTAGGGAATTTAGGTTAACTTACATTTATTTTTAAAGTTAGCATAACTCATTGTATATTCATTAATTGTACTTGTCTAACTATAAAGTAGGCCGGAAACTTTCATTTTATTACAAAGACCAAATAAAGTGTGAACAATGGGTAAATTTAATTTTAGATTACTTTTATTAACTTCAGCAATATTATTAAGTGATTGCATAAAATTAAAATTGTTGGAGAAAAGCTATAAAAAAGGATTGAAAGCTTATACAGAAGAAAGATGGTCCGAATGTATATCACAGTTTGAAGAATCGCTACATTTGTACAAACTCTACAAATCATTAATAACAAATTGTAGATTTAAATGTAATAACCACCCATATTCAACAGACGTGAAAGAATCTATAGAAGATCTACAGTTTATCGAGACCTATTTTAAAAGGACGGATTGTTTGTATCAATGTCAAAATCAAGCTTTTGAGGATCTAAAAATAAATGGTGACATTGATGATTCACTACTCCGGAATATGCAAAACAGAAGGCCTTATGAATATTTGCACATGTGCTACTATGAGATGAACGCCCTGCCCAAAGCCGCATCTGCCGCTTACACATTTCTTATAGGGAATCCAAATGATAAAGCCATGCAAGGAAACCTACAATACTATGCACAACAACCTGAAGTTGACATGAATGAGTTGGTAGACTTTGAGGGTGATGACTATGTACAGCTATACAGACTAGGTATTAAAGCTTACAACCAAAAAAATTGGGCAGACACTGTTGCTAACTTAGAGGAAGTGTTAACTGATTACTTCTCGGCTGAAAACATCTGTCGAATGGAATGTGAAAGACTACAAGACCTATATTCATCAACAGAATATGTAATTTCAATATCCAATAACATGGCTTCACTACTCCATTGCCGTCAACAATGCCAAAATAAACTTAAACCACTGAATTATAATTCAGGCGTGGAGTTTGTTGCTGATGTATTAAATTATTTGCAAATATCTTATTATTATCTAGAAAGGTATAATGATGCTGCAAAATTAGTAACAACATATTTAGTACTGATACCTAAAGATGAAGACATGTTAGAAAATAAACATATTTATAGTTCATTAGTGGATGATAAAGCATTTATTGAGAGAACAGATGTTGTTCATTATTATAAACGGGATAATTATGAAAAGAAGCTATTGAATATTTTTTATCAAGGCCAAAATGACAATAGTATTGATTCTAACTCCATTTGAACACCCAAATATATTTGAATAACTAGTACAACTGACGACTTGGAACTTTTTTAACATAGATTAAGATAAAATGAGTCTATTTTTATACATACATACTAGGATTTAATGTTGACCTATGTGCCATATTATGTTTTAAATATATTTTACATAATAAAGATGTACTGATGTTTTTCTCATGAACCTTGTAGGAACATAAAAATATTTTTTAAATATGGAAGTATCTATGCAAAGATAAATATGTAACTTGTCCTGATCTGATCATCTCTCTGAGGTATCACTACCATGTCTAGTTCTGCTTCCCAACTGTTATACCTTGGCATGCAGTCCAAGCACTTATATTTGAACATCATTGTAGCTAGTGTAATTTCGTAACATTGTGAGAATATTTCTGGCTGACACACACCAAATGTGGGCATTTTGACGCAATTGTAACTGATTTCAAATATCCATAACTTATCGGTAGAGTGAGGCAAAAATTAATTGTGAAACAATTAACAACTAAAAATTAAATTTGTTGAATTTAGTTGCAAGTACTTAACAACTAAAATAATTAATTGTAATTGCAACTTACTAATACAATTAACAATTAATTAAGTAATTGTGCTTGTAAAATTTTGGCAATTACAATTAATTAATTGTGCTTGTAGAACTTTGCAATTACAATTTATTAATTGTTTAATGCACGTTTACAATTACTGTTAACAATTAATACATTTCAGTAACTGGAAAACATAATGCATACAAGAGCATTCATTCTCCTTAATATTCTCAAAGGTATGTGAAGCCTGGATTACGCCAGTACAATATGTAAAAGTGTATCACAGGTACGTACTTAGAATAGGTTCACCGAACCGCCATAAAATTTGAACTGGGTTTGAGGGATGGGATTCTGCTCCGCAAGTAGCGCACTTTAAAGTCGCCATAAATGTTGACGCGTTCTTACTATATTTACATTTATCAATATGTAATTGTTATAATAAATAATTGTTTTAATTGCAATTATTTTTTTATTTCAATTAAATTAATTGAAAATAGATTTAATTGCAATTGATCTTAATTGCATTTCACAATTAAACAATAATTCAATTAATTTAATTGCAATTAATATAGTTTCAATTAGAATTGTAATTGTTTGCTTCTACAATTAAAAAAAATAGGTAATTCAATTGTGCCCAACACTACTTATCGGTAGGAAGCCAGCATCATCTATTAATAAAATTAGAATATTTACTCGAGCTAATTTAATTAGCGTGATAAAAGTGCATTATGGTAATCCATACCTAGCTGTGTGCTAAATTTCAACTAAATTTCTTTAGTTGTTTCTATACTTACTTTAAAAAACATCCAAATACTTATGCATACATTTTCACAAGTGATTGGATTTATATTATTAATAAAATAAAATTATTGAAGACAAATTATCACGAGCAGCGAATCCGATGGGCACCTATTTTTATGGATATTTGTTCGAAGTAAACGCAGAAACTGCTGAATAGATTTAGATTATTATTATTTTTACCTGAATAGACCAGTACTGGATTAACAATATATTACTATTATTATAGGCTACTTTTTATTCAAATAATTTGGTCAATTATTTGAATACTTTTTAAATGTGATTTTAAATAGATGGCACTAGCATCGTGCAGATGGCGCTATGGAGCTTTATAGTGATTTCCGTATTTGCAACGGGCAACGTTTTTTTACGCGGGCGAAGCCGCGAGCAACACATAATAATGAACAAATAGTTCCTCAAAAACCGTTTCATATTGCAAAATATCAAGTAGGTAGTCTGCGACTTTACCGTAGCGAAACTCGGCTGATCTCTGCCCACATGGAATCAACATTGATAGGGTGCGGTCGTCCGTCGTAGTTAATGTTGAGTAGGACATACAAGAGGCGGTACATTTGTCCGGGACATGACGTCAAAATGTAAGAGTGGCTCAAAATTATATATTGTACTACTTCAAATTTTATGTCCCGACAGTCGCGTTACTTATTCTCCGTCTCTAATAAAGTGTAGGACAAGGACAGTGAGGTAGAGAACCGCATGCTACAAATTACAACAGGACGTTATTTTACAATGGACATTACATTACTGCGTTTCAAGTCGCGAGCGAGAGGGAAATATTTTGACGGTTAACATTACAAAATACTGTAAGATACGCATTGAAACGCCGAGCCTCACTACGCCTCGCCTCATTTGAAGTAGGACGTTGTACCGGCTCAATGCTAAAAAGAGGCTACTCTTACAAACTCTTTTTCATGTCATGTCCTACCCAACTCTAGTCGTAGTCATGTCCGGCTTGAAGTCCGTCGCGAGTGACGACAAATAACGGGTGGTAACAGACGCAGAGAACGGTGTTGCGACTTGCGACTAACTTCAAATCGGCCGAGACATAACCGCGATACGGTATTTATTATAGGAAAGTGAGTGACAGTGGTGGTCACAATGGGCCCAGCAAATTTAGTAACATCGACGATGTATTTAATATTTTTAATATTTTCGTCTCATAAGCCATTTCATCTCACCACCATCGCACGAGAAGTCGATGTTGGTGCGGATTTACGGTTGGTCTCAATATCTTACTAACATTTAACTGGAGTTTGCTATCTCGACTCAATAGTAAAAGTTATGCTAACTGTTACTACTGTCCAATCTTAAAAACTGAATGCGTCACTGAGATCAAAAAAAGATACCACCACTCTAGTAAGTGCATTCACCGAAACGTTTTATTTTTGCACTTAGTTATAGAATAGTTATGTTTTAAAAATATAATATTATTGAGAAGGTTTTATGGTTTCAACTATATTTCTTTTCAAAATGTATATATTCGATTTTATGTTAAGTAATTTCAATAACATATTGCATAGGATGATTAATAGTTCTATAGTCATCTTTGGCAAAAACGAAACGCACCAATGACTAATCAAATTCGACCCTCCGATAGATCGTTTAAAACTTTACGGATAAGGTATTTTTATCTCTCATACTTTATACAAATACAAATGGTAAGCACTTTAGTGATGTATGCTAATGGGTACAAATATATTAATATTATATAGTATTATGTTCATATAAATAATAAGTAATTATTAGTTGGAGTTATAATTGTTTATTGGGTTGCAGCCTTTGATCAAATATTGTTGATCGAGAATTACACCATTATAATAAAAAAAAAAAATTGAAACACGATGTGTGGGCTCTGGATAGCGAAATACGAATGAATGCAGCTTAAATAAGTAAATGTAAAAAAAAGAATACGTACTTAAATCCAAATACAATGAAATGAAATAACCAATCCAATGCAATTAGAATTGTAATTATAACATTTTAAATCATGTAAATATAAAAAATAAATAAAATACGAAATGAGGACAATTATTTACTAATTTTATATTTTTCAATATTGGCGACACATGATTATTTTTTTAAAATGGCGATACTGTCGTTTGATGTTGTAGAGGGCGTCGTAGTTCGTACATCGGAACGTAAATGTCAAGTGAAAAGTAAATTGGTTTGTAAACCAAATATAATATTATTATCGCAAGGTGAAAGTTTTCAACCCTAAAAGGTAATTATTTGTTGATAATATTCTAATAGAACCAGCAGCACTACATTTTGTATCAATTATTTACGTGTTTATTCGTGGTATTGACATACATATTCTCGTCCACTTACGGAGCCCTAATATGATGATAAATATATTATATTTCATTAATATGCCAATTATCGTATAACTTGTGAGCTCTAACGTAGATTTATCTCTGTTAACTAACCTTGCTAATAGTACAGGTACTAGTACATAAAATCAGTAAGGGATACCAGCTCAATATCTATATCACCATATTTTAAACATTTTTAGTTATACACTAAAAAAACTTTTTCGTTAATATTTTGATAGTAACAACTTTTATGGAAAAAGATAACATTTTTCCCAGTAATAGTATATATCTTAAATCAAACACACTGATTTGGGCGTTTTGAGTGGTGGGGGAGGGAAGGAGGTGCGGGGTGTTCCTCTCCAATGTCCTCCGTCGGATGGAAATAGCGTTTTTTTTTTTTAATTCAGTTGAAGGTTTGGTTAAATAATAAATCAAATCATAACATAATAAATCATTCCAATGAGAGGTGAGAGTACGCTACAGGAGTGGGGATGAGCCCTCCCACCAATTCCCGCCACTGGAGGGTGCACCGAAATTTCAGTCATAAAACCATAACCTTAACCTACTGTCATCCGCCTCGATTCTATCACTGAAATTTTCTGAGTAGTTATAAATAAATATCTTAAATTACTATCATCCATCTCAGTTATGGTACTGAGAGTTTCTGGGTGGCTATAAAAAAAAATAACCTGGACTTACTGTCACCCAACTCAACTGTTGTTGACAGTGCTTCTCGGTGCCCAAAAAATAGCCCTTATCCACTGTGATCTAAAAATATTCATTTTACGCTCTTAGGCAGACGCAACAATAAATAAATTTTATCAAAATACCCAATAACGTTCCGTTTCACACATTCGCGATTGATTTCATACGAATAAAGGATTATTTTTAAATTATTAAAATATTTTGGGGGTGCTCCGGAAACCAACATTAAATTGGGAGTTTTCCTTCAAATACTCCTAACTATTAATTAAATTTAATACAAGCAATTTTTAAAATACAAGTGACTAGTTATTGAAACAGTTACAATACCGGTATAAAAAGCACGGATTCTCATATTGGATGCAAAACACCTACAAATACCCATACAGTAGTGATTAGGTTTATCAATATTAGTTGCAATTTTGATTACTATTTTATGAAATTCTCAGAAATAATTATAAAAAATAACAATAGCTTTAACAATCATATACTAACTGCATTGTTTTTATATTTTTCAGATATTAACATAATATATTGGCAATGGACTTCATGAACGATAAACTTAGCATTAAAAACTTGCTATTCACAAAAGCTTTGCCAAACCATGTGATACCAGTACCTACCACTGGATTTAAAATTTATTCATGCACTGATTGTGGAGACAAGTAAGATTTAACAATTAAATTCAATAATTAATAGTCTCAAAAAAATATGACCTAAAAAATTTGCAGCATAATTTTAATATAGAAATTCTGTGTAATCTTTTTCAATTTTTTTTATTTATTTCAGATTTATATTTGAATCCAGTTATGAACATCATGTCAACCGTAAATCAGTGAAAATAAGTTACATGTGTCGACATTGTGGCTTAATGAAAATATTCTTCAACAGATGCAATTTACTAAGCCATATAAGATCTCATTCCTTCAAAACGGCTACAATTAATGTAGTAGATTTAAAAATTGATCCATTACCAATAAGTCATTTTAAAATGAATTTATTATTGCCTCAAAAAAATGATTCACCTTCAAAGAAAACAAAATTACTTGGGAATGTGCAGACAGATTCACCATCAACATTGTCAACTTGTTATGAATGCAAAGAAAATATCACTAATGTTGGACCAATATATAAAGATAGAGCTAACCATTATATGAGATTCACAAATGAAGTGTATACATGCCCAGTATGTTTATTTGCATTACCAACTGTTTGTGGGCTTCAATCTCATATACGTATTCATATGAAAATTCCACCATACTTTTGTCCAGAATGTGGGTGCCATTTACCTAATAGAAATGTTAGCTACCCTTATAACCATGATTGTGAGGGGTTTAAGATGATGAGAGCTACTGCTAGACTGCAGTGCCCTGTGACAAAATCTCATAACTTTCATCCAAACGATTACAAAGAACACATGAAAAGTAATCACTTAAAAAAAGTATATAAATGTCCATTTTGTGTGGTAGCCTGTTTCAATGAAGCAACAATGACTAAACATCTTAAAATTCATAAGACTAATTTGAAAGCGATAATATTATATCAATGTGAAATGTGTCCTGGAAGGTTAGTTCTTCAGAACCACATGGATCCTCACTTGAAGAATCATGTCAATACTAATGTGTTCCCATGCTGGACATGTGGGACAGTCTGTCAGGACCTAGTTGACCTAATTACACATAATGCAAACCAACACAGTGACACAGGCGGTGCATTACATAATCTGTTTTCTTCTCTTATGGCTGAAAACAATACACACTTAAAAAAACAGAGAATTTATCGTGTTGTGAAAAGGTGTGACCAGTGCCGAAGGAGCTTTATTTATAAATGCAAACGTGATGAAATAGGTGTACTACCTAACTTGTGTCCATACAAATGTTCTTCCAGTTTACAATCCAATATTGAAAGTGAAACTTTAGAAAACAATAATTCTCATTTAATTTGTCACCTGTGTAGGTGCCAAATATCTCAAGACTGGAACCTAATCAAGGAACATTATGCTGCTCATCACAAAAAATATAAATGCTTAGATGCGAAACTACTAATACCCAAACTGGATATCAAAAAATATCTCCCAGAAAACAAAACAAAAAATAACAAAACTGTTACTAACACTATTAAAAAAAATACTAGATCTAGAAAGCGTCGCATGAGCCAGAAAGATATACAAATGATTGATGATTCTGGGCCAGTAGTGTCGACTATTGAAAATATTGATTTACAAATTTGTAAAATATGTAGCCATAAAAGTGAGACTAAAGAGTCTTTAGAAAATCATTTGGTAATACATAGAGATCCATGCATGGCTTATCAATGTTTGGAATGCGGACAAAGCTTTGTTGTAAAACCTTCATTTTCAACTCATTTACTTTTAGAGCATGGTATAACAAATGTTGAAGATTATATTAAAAACAAGCAATGCTACAATGAAAATGCAATGTCAAAGTACAAACCAAATGAAAATAATAATGAACCGTTAAAAGAAAATCAATGTAACATTTGCAGAGAGCAGTTTGATAACTCTGAAGTTTTGGAAAAACATTACAGAGTGCATGGTATGGCATTTTTAAAAAAAAATACACCAAAAAAAAATAATTTGTGATATGTAAAACTAATTTCCTAGAGGCAAAGGCACTTGTAAATATATAACATCATAATTTTTAGTGTAATTATCAGATTAAAGTTCATGATTGTAAGTGAAATTAATAATTTCTTCTGACTGAATATGTAGGTATGTAACACACATCAACCTTGTATATACCTAGGATATTTTCTAGCAAAAGTTAAATAACTTACCTATCTATAAGGCTAGTTTGTTACAATCATTTAATGTCCCAAAGTAGGTACTATATAATAAAGATACGTACAATTACATTTACTTATTTAATTTTTTTATGTAGTTAAGTTTATTGAGTTCAATTTTAAAAAATGTAAATGACTATAGCCCGACCAGGAAAGCAAAAAACTGCGCCATGTTGTGGTAAATATGGAACAAAATTCTTGTACTGACAATATTAACTTTAAATCGGTGCTATAAAACGAAAAAGTAAAAGTGGCGCCCCCAAAACAGGTTTATTATATTCCTGGTCAAGTCATAATTAATCAATAATTTGAAGGTATCCTTAAAATATCTCTTAAAATGAAAAAAATATGGGATAAAAGTTGCGGTTGTACAAATGTTTTCTTTTTATGCAAAAACGTAAATACAGATCTTGGGATCCTCTACTCGTAGATACCTACTAACGGCCGATTCCAATGCTGAACCGATTAAAATTTAGAAGAACCGATCTTAAATCAATCAAATGGAAAAGAGCGACTACTGAATACCAAGTATTTGTTACCTACTTTGCAAAAGAATGAAATCTTTGTTCTTATATAATATATGCAAATGTGTCTTGCATCTAATCTGATAATAAATTATCGACGTTCGAATTAAATCTTTATATTATAAAACTACGAATTTCAATTAAATAAAGAAAAGGGTTGTTATATGAGAATGTACAACATGATATCAGTGAAGCGATGCACACCCGCGCCATGTTAGCTACGCGTCCGCTGCGAATTCGTTGCGCCTTTGCTCTGCAATGAAATTGCTCGCAATCCGCCAGTGTGATAGGTTTCTAAGCTCGACCAACATGTATTGCTTACTCAAACGAACTTGATGGTTCTAATTAGTAGGTACGTTTTCCTTACGACACCAATGGAATAGGAATCGGCTATAAATCACTGCATTATATTCATACACTGACTAACTCGCTGTTTTTTGATAAGTACTTAGGTAGGTACATAATATTTTACTAAGCTAAGTTTCTGTAGTAAACATCGCAGTTGATCTCTTGATAAAAGCCAGTGGAGAATAATTTTGGATTCGGGAAAAATTAAGGATTAAGGTTTAAAATGTTTTGGTATTTAGACTTCAGTATAATTAAATATTCTCATAAATTCCCTATGCAAGTCGTATGCAACACTCCATGCTTCGAGTGTTACTGGTACAATATTTCCGACGTTTCATTTTTTTTTACTAAGTGTCCCTGCAGTCTTCACCGAAGGAACCTGCAAATGGGATACTGGATACTCCCAGCTTAGCGAATGCAGGGGCCCGAAGAAAAAATGGAAAGTAGGAAGAGAGGGGGAGAGAAGTGTGTTGGAAGGAAAGGAATCCTCTTTTAGGGTGGGCGGAAGAAAGGAGGGGAATTGTTTGCAGAGCCCTTATAGACCTCTATGTAAACTTACCAACACGAAGTATACACTTAATTAAGGCATTTGCCTAGGGCCGCGACAAATAACCCTCCTTGCATCAGCATGCATTTGGCGTGACGACCCAGCACACAAGAATAGCCTCGCGGGGTGGACCAACGCTGGACTGTAGTCCTCCGGCCATTCTTGTGTGCTTGGTCCTCACACCAAATGCACGCCCATGCATGGGGGACATTTGTAGCGGCCCTAGGCACACAGTGCAATGGCATGCGAACATTTCCCTTTCCTTTCCGCTCAAAATTCACTTAAATCTGTTTAGACTTCAGCGAGTAGCGGTTACAGCGTTTGGTTTTTACAAACATCCAAACAATTATTTACATCTTATACATAAGTACTTATTGGATTTTGCAGTTTATTTTGTAAACTAGGGATAGACATTGTTATAAAATAAATATTTTGATCTTAAAAAAAATGTGTTTTCAATTTATTGTCGTATTAATTATTATAATATTATTCTCTAATATATTTAATTTAAAAAATCAGTTATCGTTTAGGGGACGAGGAATCACATTGCTTTAAACTGTCTTATGCTTAGGGTATTAGTGTCAAGGGTTTAAAAATTGAAATTTATATAGCTAAATTCACACAAATATTGCAGTAGCAAGAACGGTACGTACTTATCTAAGTACACCTACATTCTTTTATGTAACATTTGCTAACTTTTGCTCGCAGCTCTGTCCGCTTCATATGTTGACTGCAGCGCATAAATACCTATACTTATTTTAAGTGCGCAACACCACTACGACAGCAAACGTAGACTAACATATTTTAAAAAGCATTTACAAAACTCTGTCAAACAGAGATTTACACGTACAAAAATGAACGCTACAAGAATATGCCAAAACAAATACGGTGTGTTTTGTGAAATCGATGCGACCACATAGAATATGTTAGCCGCACGTTTTTAGCGCTAATTTTCAAACGCGTTGTGTGTACCGCCGCACTAGCTTTCGGGTAAGCTCTGTCATAGGGCAAGGATGGCGAACCATTGGCACGCGTGCTAGTGTCGGTACGAGACAAAATAATTTGGGCACGCCTATAATATCCCAACAAAAAACTTAGAAGGATATTGATTATTTTTGACATTCAAAAGGTCGCTAAAAAGGGTTAATCGAATAGAAAAGGCCAGACCTGTATGTCACGTTACCGGCTTATTATTATTTTTGAGCAATGGCGCGTTAAGGAATTAAGATTCGCTACCCCTGTCAGGGAAACACGCCTGGGGTGGAACTAGCCATGGCTGAGAACATAATTCATTGTCTTTTGGGACACAAATTCATTTTCTGTGTCTAAAGTTAATAAGTAAATCAGGGACAATGTAACTTCCTAATAGTAAAATCAGAATTCACATCAATAGGCAATTTTATGATTATCATTATATAATCTATACTATTATATAAAGCTGAAGAGTTTGTTTGTTTGTTTGAACGCGCTAATCTCAGGAACTACTGGTCCAAACCGAAAAATTCTTTTTGCGTTGGATAGCCCTTTGTTCGTGGAGTGCTATAGGCTATATATCATCACGCTATACCCAATAGGAGCGGAGCAGTAATGGCTAATCTCGGGAAATACCGGTCCAAACTGAAAAATTCTTTTTGCGTTGGATAGCCCTTTGTTCGTGGAGTGCTATAAGCTATATATCATCACGCTATACCCAATAGGAGCGGAGCAGTAATGGCTAATCTCAGGAACTACCGGTTTGAACAGAAAAAATCTTTTTGTGTTGGATAGCCCTTTGTTCCTGGAGTGCTATAGACTATATATCATCACGCTATGACCAATAGGAGCGCAGCAGTAATGAAACATGTTGCAAAAACGGAGAAAATTATTAGTTTTGAGAGCTTCCGTTGCCTGCGCTGCGTAAACGGTTAAAGTTATGCAACAATCATGTATGACGGGATTGTTCCACTTAAAAAGTTCTAAAAAATATATTATAAAACAAAGTCCCCCGCTGTATCTGTCTGAACCAATGACTAAATATAAAGAGGACAGGCCTCAAAAGTTAGCTATATGAATAAGTTATATTTATGTTAGGGAAATCGACGCAGAATTGTCAATATATATGTCTATCTCTTTTACTCAAAGCTTATTTGGAACGCAACAAAAAAAGACAAAAATAATTGCTCTCTTCGCATATGGCACTATTTCGTTTACTTCAACACACTGGGACCGCCTTGCGGCAGAAACGCCATTTTATGCGGGCCAGTGAGCAAGTACATGTAGTGTCAGACGATGTAAACAAATCTTCATAAATATTGAATTTAAAGTAATATAATCATATTCTCAATTGTTCAGTGTGTTTATTAGTGTATTTGTTAAGTTTCGAAAATGACTCAGTGTTGTGTGAAAGGATGCAAATCGAATTCACGCAAGAAAGACCCCGAAATATCTTTTCATAGGTTAGTAACTGTTTTTACCGAAAATTAGCAAATGTCTTTGTATATTTACTTTTTAGATGTGTTTTTATCAATTAAAATGATATGTGGATCTGGTTTGTTAAGCTTTGGACCCTTTTATGCGTGATTTATACACATTAAAATCATTATGTTTGTTTACACACGAGCTTAGGGATGGGTGGGTGGATTTGTTTAGAAATTATTGATATCGATATTTTAACAGACGCCCGTTTATCAGTTACGGTTTTTGTCTTTGAAAGAATGTTAGAGCACACATCAATATTGTATTATTCAGAACGACAAACTAAGTGAAATTAGAATATTTTTTTAAGATAACCAAAAAATTTAAAAACCAAGGCAAAATGAATTGAGAATATTGAGCGACGTGATTGGAATCCTACACCAACACATTACATTTTGAGAAGATATGCATAAACCACACGTTTAATTAATCAAATCTAGTGATGTTAAACGTTACTACAACTTACAATGGTAGTAAATGGACATTATCCATTTTAAAAATGTAACTTTCAAAAAGTTTTAGCCTGATATATTCAATTAGAAGCAGTTTTTAAAACTATACGCCATTGTTGTCTAGCAAGTCAAAAATATATGGATTAAAACATGGCTTATCCATATTATACGTAAATTATCAAATTAAAAATAAAAAAATACAAAGATTTATTTGCCGTACATTAAGGCGATACCTCAAGGTCCATTTTAATATGACGAAATTTTAAAGGCAGAAATATCCATGATTATTAATTATTTTTACATTTTTCTTTCAACTGCGAGAACTAATCACTAACTAGACGTGAATTTAAATTCTTTACTTGCCAATACTTGTTTAGTTACCCAGATTAAAGGCGAAACAAAATGTATGAAAATGGACCTTGAGGTATCGCCTTAAAGAGTGAATTCATAAGCATTTGATCGAAGTTTTCTAAGACCCCCATAGAAAAATAAGGCTTACACTTCGTATACTTCCTTTCACAACTGTCTTTAGTATATAAGATTAACGCGAGTAAAGATAACTGTTTTCCAACAATATTCCCGATAAGTAAAATAGTAATGATTATTATACTTCACCTAATAGTAATATTACTTAAATATATTGCTATGAATAAAATTAGAATTGTTACATAAAAGAATAGATAAACATAAAAGAAACAACATAAAGATGAAATGTAAGATATATTTTTTTTTTTTTCCTTTTTGGCTTCGCAGTTTAGATGCATTTAGCCAATGTCAAGTTATTTGGATAGGATAGGAACATAGGATACAAAGGTTGGGAAACTATAAGAATGTTGTACGATATCAATTTGGAGGAAGATATATTGGTAATAAAATACTATCAAGTGGGTTAAGAATTAAAATATAAAGAAATAGAACATACATAAACAGATAGGAGTTGATGGGCTGGTTTACATACATAATAAAAATTACGTTAATGAATTGTAATGATTAATGAAATTTATATTTTAATGATGAATGAAAGAATATAAAGAAAATATCTAAAGTTTAATATTATTTTTAATAATAAAAGATGTAATGCATTGGTAAACTAACATGTCATTAGAGTGAAGAAGACAAACAATAGAGGAAGGTAAAGGAACTGAGCGACGCAATAGGGACTGGAAGAAAGGTAAGTGGTCATAACGAGGACAGGAAAACAGGATGTGATTAAGGTCACCCACCTCTGCACCACATGGGCAGGTGGGGCTATTTAAAATGTTTATTTTAGCTAGATGAGCCTCAGAGCATGTGTGGCCAAGTCTCATACGAATTAGAATAGATGTCTCAACTTTACTAAACCTAGCCTTAAAGAACCAAGGTTTTAATGTCACATCCGGTTGTATATTGGCATAATAACGGCCCTTTAATTTGATACTGGAGAGCCAAACTTCTCTCCAGGATTTATAAAGATAAGCTTTTGGTAAAGATAGAAGGTCTTGACTACAATTTTTAAATGGGAACAAGTCCCCGCAATTCACTGCCTCTTTAGCAAGAGTGTCCGCCCTCTCATTTCCTTCGATTCCCGAATGACTGGGAATCCAAGAAAAATGGAGCAAAATGCCATTAGAAAGACACTTGAACGCCAATTCTCTTATTTGTATAATAAGGGGTAAAGTGTTATTACTTTTAAAAGGGAATTTAGCCATTGCTTGAAGAGCACTTAAGGAATCAGTAAAAAATAATTGCTTTATCAAGTTTAAATAGAAGAATATATTCAATGGCCCTTAATATACCCAAACATTCTCCTGTGAAAACAGAGGATTCCATAGGAAGTTTAATTTTTTGCACAATATTAAATTGTGCGTGGAAAACACCAATCCCAACGCATTCCAATGGGCCTATTTTTGAAGCATCTGTATATAAGTGGTGAAAACCCTCGAAACGTTCAGCAAGGATTTCATTAAATGCAGCCCTAGCACTACCAGATTTTTTATCAATACAATTATAAAATATTTTAGGAGTAAAAATTAATGAACCAAAGCTATTGTTATATAAAGCGAGTCGGTTAAAACAGCAAGTAGGTGCGGAAAAAGCAAGAAATTTATGAAAACTTATTATTATGCACGGAAGAGATTTATGAGATGGATTATTTAGGAAATGCTTTCGGAGAGATTCTAGTATCGGAATGAGAGGATGGTTTGAAAACTGAATAATTTTAAATAAATATTTATCTGAAAGAAATTGTCTCCTAAGAAAAAGAGGAGATTCACCGCATTCAACTTGCAAGGCGTTGATTGGACTTGATCTCATTGCCCCTGATATAATGCGTAAGCATTTTGACTGTAGGCGATCTAATTTTTTAAAAGCATTTATATTGCCGGGTTCAAAAACAAATGAACCATAATCAAAAATACTTCTAATAATAGCATTATATACTAGTTTCAAAGATTGTGGGTGCGCACCCCACCATACTCCACTGAGACATCGTAACATATTTATATGACGCTCCACTTTGTTAGCAACATAATCGCAGTGAGCAGTCCCAGACAGTTTAGAGTCCAATAAAACACCCAAATACTTAAAAGCGCTTTTAACTGGAATTGGAATGTTGTTATATACAATATTAATTGGAGGTAAAGTTCTCTTTTTGGTATAAACTACGGATGCGCACTTTGATGGGGAAAGATCTAAACCATTTTTAAAAAGCCATGACGATAAGGAAATTAATGAAGAATTAAGAACTGAACATGCGTGCTCAATAGAATCGGAAGAGTAATATAACAGCAAGTCATCTGCATATTGTAGAACTTTAACGCCATTAGTAATATAAGATTCTAAATCGTAGGCATAAATATTATATAGCAAGGGGCTTAACACTGATCCTTGCGGTAAACCTTTCCAAACGTGTCGGGTTAACTGGTTTTCTGAGGACAAAATACTGACTGATCTATTATTTAAAATGTTTAAAATTAAATGCGTTAGATTAGATGGTACTTGAAGGGATTGTAGTTTTAGTTGAAGGATAGATGGTAATACATTATCGTAAGCGCCATTAATGTCTAAGAATACAGCTACCGTAGAACAATTTTTTGAAAAAGACATGCGGATGTCTGTGGTAAAAATGCTGAGGCAGTCCAAAGTACTTTTTCCTTTTCTAAAGCCAAATTGGGAATTTGCCAGAAAATCTCTACTCTCAACATACCAATCAAGCCGATTTTTAATTAAATGTTCTGCCAGTTTCATTAATACTGAGGATAGGATTATAGGTCGGTATGAGGAAATATCGGTTGGAGTCTTGTGAGGTTTAAGAATTGGCAACACAATGTGACGTTTCCACATTGGGGGAATGCTTCCTGTTGACATTATAAAATTAATAAATGACAGATAATATTGAAGAGCGCTATCACTCAGATGAGATATAAAAGAGTATGGGATGCCATCAAATCCAGGAGTAAAATCTACAGTATTCTGGACAACTCCTTTTAATTCGTCAATGTGAAATGGTAATTTTAAGGCTGAACAGCCATCAACATCTTTGCTGATAGATATAGACATTGGTTTCAAAATAAACTCCTGAGGAACCCACGGAGGAGCCAGGTTATCCAAGAAGTCGTTAGCTAATGATTCCGAAATACGGGGAAGGGTTCACCGAGGCAGATCTAAAACGTTTAATATTATTCCAAACAATAGTAGGATGTGTATTGGGAGAAATAGAGGCACAGAAACTATGCCAGCCTTCTTTCTTTTTCATTTTGAATAGTTTACGTGTTTCAGCAATTACTTTGGAAAGGAGTTCAAAGTTTTCTTGAGACATATTAAGATTGTATTGCACTTCTGCCTGCTTACGTTTTTTAACAGCACTAGTGCAGTCAATGTCCCACCAGGGAGGCATTGGAATTTTTCTAATTTTTGAATTACTTTTCACAGGAAATAAGTCATCAGCGGCGGTACAAAGAATTTGTGCTAAAGCTTCAGCACACATCTGTTCCTTGCCATTGGTGACCTCGGGAAGAGAAGAAAGCTGACTGTCTACCTTTTTACTAAATTTCGTCCAAAGTTCACTGCATTTATCTGGCAGTTTATATTTTAAAAGAGGCTTTTTTGGTGGCACATTGCTGTATGGAGAAGGAAATGTGATTTTAATTGGGTAATGATCACTGCCAAATGAAGAGGATAAAGTAGACCAAGTAAGAAAAGATGCAAAGTTTGGGGTGCAAATGGATAGATCTAGTGCACTCTGATTGATGTTGTTAGGAGTGTTACGACGAGTAGGTGTGCCTGAATTTAATACACATAGGTTGTGCATATCTAATATCTCCAGAAGCTCTTCACCATACTGATTAGATATAGAGCTACCCCAAGATTGATGATGATAATTGAAATCTCCCAACAACAAGAAATGTTGGGGAAGAAAGGATATAAGGTTATTAATTTCATGAAGTAAAGGAAGTGAAGGGTGAGAGATATAAACAGAAACAAGACAAATGTTATTGACATTTAGAGCTACTATAGATATTTCATTGCTATGTGAAGGAAGAGAAATTACTGAATATGGCACTGAGTCTTTAATGAGTATGGCAGCACCACCATACCCATCTTGTCTATCTTCTCTGATTATTCTATAACCATTAATTTTGAAGGTATAGTTTGGTTTGAGCCATGTCTCAGAAAGAGCAAAAGCCCATGGCTCATATTTATTAATTAAATAAATTAGTTCACTTTTTTTATTGGTTATGCTGCGGCAATTCCATTGTATTATTAGATTCAGATTGTCCATTTTCGGAAAGAGATGAGGAAAGACTATTTAAAAGAGGAGCAACGTTGGACGGTGATAAATTAAAATGTGTAATAATAGTAATCAATGCTGAAATAAGTTCTTTTACATTAAATTGTTTAGGCTGGGGATCTTGTGTATTATTATTAAGAGCACATCCATTGGTGGGTTCAGGAATTTTAAAATCTTTCAATATATTATTATGTGCTTCTTTATTGTATCCCTTAGTAGGAGTGACTGGCGAGTGTGGTTTCCGGAAAATAGTTTTTTTATAACTGCTAAACTGTTGCTGCCTCAAGACAACAGGTTCGGGAACACTTGGATCATGAGATGGTCGGGAAATAAGAGTGTCTGCAAAAGATTTGGAAACTGGTGGAAAATGTTTACTGGCTTCAGCATAAGAAATTGAACTCTGAGCCATATGCGACTTAATTTGTTTTTGCCGTTCATATTCAGGACATAACTTGCTAGTAGCATAATGATATCCAGAACACAAGCAACAGGAAGCACTTCCCTCAGCTATATCACAACATTCAGCAGTATGATTGTCTCCACACTTATAACAGCGGGGTTTAGACCTGCATTGAGTTTTTGTGTGACCAAACCGACAACAATTGAAACATTGTATTGTAGGATAGATGTAGAGGTCCACAGGCAATGCATTGTAACAAATAAAAATTCTTTTTGGAAGAACTTGCCCATCAAATGTTAAAACAACTGTTTGGGAAGGTTTCCACACAGTTGAGCCTTCAATAATAGCTTTGAAATTTAAACGCCTCACTTTTATAATAGGCCCGCAGCCAATGGGAACAGACGTGTTCTCCAAAACCTCCTCTGGAGACCACTCGGCAGGAACTCCACGTACCAACCCCATACGAGTTACATTGAATGTTGGGATGAATGCCTTTAAATTAGATTTATTAAGACTTTCATGGCAAATAAAAGAATTGGCATCAATATAAGAAGAAAAAGCCATGGCTATTTTATTTCTTCCAATCCTTTTTACGCTCCCATTAATTATATTTTTGAACTCATTTCGTTTTAAGAATTTTCCAAATGCAAGAGGATGGAGGATAGCACCATCATTTTCTCCAACTGTAATCTTTTGCACATGTAATATATATGGCGCGCAATCATTTTTTTCATAAAGTTTACGGCCCACTGTTTGGGCGGGAATTGTTTGTGTTGTCAACTCATTTGAACATATAACTATTGGTTGTGTTTGTGAAGTATCAGCACAATCGCAACCAGATGTGTTTGTAGAATTATTATCATGCTTACGTCTTTTTTTTATTACATTTTTTTACATACCAAACGACGACTACGTTTAATTGGCCTAGTCGACGTCGAGCCGTCTGTCTCCATACCAGATTCAGAAATGTATTGTGGTTTAGGAGTTTGCTCTTTTTCTATTGATGTAATTGTTACAAAATTGCCTGCCGGGGGGACAAACCCCCCCGGATCAGGCGGTGAATTCATTACACCTACTACTTAATGAATAATATATTTACACTTACCAAATGACAAAATATTAGATGCACTAATTACTAAATCACTAAACTACAAAATTTACAAATAATTACAACCCAGATGATAGGAAATATTTACAAACTTATTTAACGAAAATCAGAAATATAAAAAGTACGTCCGCCACGATCCGAAGTTTCCCGCGCTTTTCAAGATATTGTAAAACGCTCTTTTTACAGTAAACATTATATTAGCAAAATAATTACAGAATACAATTTTAGACATTCTTTTGACAACGTCCAGCCAGAGAGAATAATAATAGAATAGTCGCCGCGTGAAATCTCTTCTGCCAGCCTGCCCGCGCTGCCGAATACTTCCGGAAACGCCCGATGTCATCGGCTAGCATAGCGGCGCGTAACATCGGCCATCCTGCAAAGTGAATACCGTAAGGTATTCACAAAAATAAATTTGAGAAAGTAGAACTGAATTGGGTACCTATATTTTAAACAAATAGGGCCCAGCAACACAAATCAGAATGCTCATGTCTGCACACAGAATATGATCAGAATGCTCATGACTACAGACAGAATATGATCACAGACAATGAATGACAGAATACGTTCATGGTCACAGACAGAATATGATCAGAATGCTCATGACTACAGACAGAATATGATCAGAATGCTCATGGTTACAGACAGAATATGACCAGAATGGTCATTGCTACAGACTGAATATGATCAAAATGGTCACGGCTGCAGATAGAATATTATCAAAAGGCTCACGGCCACAGACAGATCAGATTAAATAAAATAAACAGTTACGCACGTTCGCATTGTCAGCCTGAAGTGTTGCGCCACTAATTTGACTTCACATGACTCCAGTCATTCCTGTCTCCAATGATTTAGTTTCTAAGAAAACACCCTCTCCAGTGAGCCAAGCAGCAGGCATAACGAAGTTTTTGTTATGGATGTCGTTAATCGTACTAATGTGCAGACATCAATTCCATATGCATTCCCAACATATTTACTTCAACAGACGTAGACGTTGCCATGGTAACTAAAAATCTGAGAATCTGGTAATTTTAATTTCGGCATTCAATGATTCATCACAGATTTATTCCGATAGTTCTCTTCACATTCGAATTCAATGTAACTTCAAATTATCATTTGTATAATCCCACTTCTGAATGTAAAACGCTCTTTTTACAGTAAACATTATATTAGCAAAATAATTACAGAATACAATTTTAGACATTCTTTTGACAACGTCCAGCCAGAGAGAATAATAATAGAATAGTCGCCGCGTGAAATCTCTTCTGCCAGCCTGCCCGCGCTGCCGAATACTTCCGGAAACGCCCGATGTCATCGGCTAGCATAGCGGCGCGTAACAATATATTTTTAGAATTGGCGGTCTTATGTTTCACGTAGTATATTACTTACTCTATGTTATGTTTCGAGCAACCTTTGCATGCACGGAAATAGATACATAATCATATTGTTGTTATTGCAAATAATTATTATAATTTATTATCTTAACCACCATTTTTACGGTCATTGATTTTAGTTTGCTGAACCATAGTTATGTTTCTCGATCAAAGAGCATAATAATAAAATAAAATAAAACCAACCAAATAATTGCTGGCTACGCTATCTTATTCCATTTATCATGTATTAAATAAATATCTTAATCTGTAACTTAAATTTTTAGCAAGGAATAGTGCAACATACAAATATAGATCAAACACAACTGGATGTTTTTCACAACAGGTACTGCTTTTTTTAACAATTGTTACTTATAAATCAGTTTCAGTTTGTTTGTTTACATTATGGTTTGTTATATTTATATTATGGTAGTTCCTAACCCCTTTCGTATTTGATCTTTTTGGGGCTTGTTTGTCTCTCTTAATTCTTCGATGTCGATACAAAATTTTCGGTACTAGCATATCACTATTGTAAGGGGCGGAGTCGGCACCATTTTATGCATTAAATGTGCCGCATGTCACGTGACCATATCACCCATCCTCTATACTTCTTTTATCATTGGTCTGAACGTGTTAAACTCAAAAACTACCCAACGTATTAAGATGAAATTTAGTATGGAGACAGTTTGAGACCCTGGGAAGAACATAAGCTCCCGGGAAACTACTACTTTTATAACGGAAAACTTTAGCCTGAAAAACTTTATAACGCGAGCGGAGCCGCGGGCAAAAGCTAGTAATAATAATAATATCAGCCCTGTATTATATACTTGCCCACTGCTGAGCACGGGCCTCCTCTATTACTGAGAGAGATTAGGCCTTAGTCCACCACGCTGGCCTAGTGCGGGTTGGTAGACTTCACACACCTTCGAAATTCCTATAGAGAACTTTTCAGATGTGCAGGTTTCCTCACGATGTTTTCCTTCACCGTTAAAGCGAACGATAAATTCACAAAGAATACACACATGATTTTTTTTAGAAAAGTCAGAGGTGTGTGCCCTTGGGATTTGAACCTGCGGACATTCGTCTCGGCAGTCCGTTCCACACCCAACTAGGCTATCGCCGCTATTATTATTACGTCTTACAAAAAATGTTTTTACCTATATTTCTATGTAGGCAGGGCGGATTTGCAGTCCTAGCCGCACTCGGCCCGAGGCCATGTGGCGCCCCTTTCTCAGCACCCAAAATAGGGATTTAGGAAGATTATAATGATAAGGTACGCGAGCCTTTAATACGATAATAAGATACTTAGCATTTGAGTTATTTTTTGTAATTATCAGTGTTTTTTTTTTGTCCCGATTTACCACCTATCTAGTATAAATGGCAGCAATTCAGGAAGACACCAATAAGAACTCCCGCCCACACTCTATTTTTTTCTTCGATACTTGGCTATATTTTTATAGTCTGATGTTAACTTTTGCTTCGATATATTATAATACAAATACCATAGTGGCAAATTTTAATTTTGGCTGTTACGGCTCTGGGTGAAGTGCAGCCTCCTCGAGTTTTTAAATTGTACTTGTATCTCCAAAACTGGGCTGTGTTAAAGCTAGCTTACTTTTCCTTGAAACCATTTATGTTAGGGAAGATGCAGAAGACTGGAAGGGTGTGGTAACCCTTTGCCAAAATAGGTTTTTCATCCTTACACAAGCAACATTCACTTTAGTTAAGATCGACTAGATGGCGGAAACAGGTTAGTATAATTTGTATACTTTCAATATTGGTGCCATTATAATGTTGGCTAATTAAGTATCGCAATTCCTGTGAATAAACTGAAATAAATAACTGTTCTTATATAAATATTTATTATTATCACAAACAA
Organism: Manduca sexta; assembly: GCF_014839805.1. Classification (NCBI taxonomy): domain Eukaryota; kingdom Metazoa; phylum Arthropoda; class Insecta; order Lepidoptera; family Sphingidae; genus Manduca; species Manduca sexta. The sequence continues at coordinate 9,404,745 of NC_051139.1, forward strand.
ATTTATATATAATATGGCACCCACAATCCATATTAATGCCAATTATGTTCTAATTTTCTATGCAAATACATAATACATTGTGTAGTAATCATATTTTAACCTTTCATATAACTTCAGTAAACTGGATGACAATCATGTTTGGTTCAGCATAGGTTAAGATATTGATTAGGTATAATGTACAAACATAAAACACCATTTATATGTCATAGCTTATAAATTATAATATGGATATGTCTTATTAAATATAGTCAAGTAAAAATAGTTATCACAGCTTTAGTTATCCCATATAGCTGCTGTCTTTTTAATTTTAAATTAAAGAATTTAGTCAATTGCTGTATGGAATATTACTAATATTTAAAGTGACTGGCTAATATGTTAAATAAGTTATTATATTGTTATTTACAAATTACATATTTTGGCTTTGGCATCCAACTCATATTTTCAATATGGGTATAATTCTCATGTTTAGTTCAACAATCAATTTTGATCCAAAAGTAAATTTATTTTAAAAGTAAATTTATTACATTATTAGGCAGTAACTTGCACAATGACTGGGGCAACAAAACACTGAATAATTGTTACACCGGCTTCTAGTGTCAATCACCACACTCCACGCGTGTTATGTGTGCCGCCGCACTAGCACTAGCACTAGCACTCAAAGACACGCACTGTGTCGACAACACATTCAATGTGTTAAGAACAAATAAAAATATTTGAATGTATGAAATTGTCTTACTTCCATATTAGTTATAATCAAAAAGTTTTCAGTTACTCATAAACAATGCAATAAAATAGCATGGGTATTTAGTATTTTCACACTGTAACCCTGGAACCACACTCTCGCGTCGCCGCGCCTTGCCCTCCTGGAGAATGTGGATGCAGGGTAACAGGTGTATTATATTAAGTCACTAATAGAAAATTGCATTAGCAATAGAAATTCAAACAACGCAAAAAGTTAACTAATATTTAGTCTCAGGATGTCTAGCATGCTGAGTGATAAAAATATCTACTTTACGAACACCCATTCTTTAAAATATTTATAAAATCACTCGATGGATGTCGCAAAATGTCTAGGCTCTGTATTCCAACCAGAAAGACATACTTCTGATCAGATTATAATTTTAATTACCTTAACAACTCAAGCCAATGACTTGTGTTTATAAAATGTAGACACTTCACAAATTAATTGAATTGTATTAAGTATATTATTGGCACAAGTCTTGTAACATGTTCTTATGTATTTCTAGACAGGAAGGTACAATGGATGATATGCACTTTTACCTTTTAAAATTGTTCTGCATGTAGGACACCTTTTTTCTACACACAAACACTTTTCAAGACACTTGAGACAATAAACATGGCCACATTTGGTTGAAGCTAAAGGATTTTTACCTAATTCATCCCAGCAAACGGGGCAACTACCAAATTTTGTTTCTGCTTCATTAATAGATGTTCTTAAAGCTGGTTTCTGAAAAAACAAAAAGGTGGAAATTTATTGTATACAATTGAATGATAAAGCAATCATGGTGGCTTCATATTTTTCATTACGAACACTGGTTATCAATGGGGAAAGCATCGCCAATTTGGTTACTTGAAAGTTTGTGTTATAACGTATTTCCATAAATATGAACTATTAATTTATTAGTTTATTCCCAAATATATACTTTTTGATTATGTGTTCCACATTGTGTATTAAAAAACAAAATTGCAGAAGTTTAAAGTAAGAAGGAAAAAAGTCAATTCTTGTCTACAAGTTCATCAAAACTCTCGGTATGTTTCTTTGTGGAAAATATAAGCAGCAGCCCTAGAAGTATTGTGCATGGCAGCCAGCAGTATTAATTTTCATATAAGAATGAAATTGCACAACAGCCAAACACACAGCTAGGAATTTGTAATTTTATATTAACATTTCATATAAAAATTATTATCTAGGAAGTTACAAATATTTTACTAATAGCAAGATCATAGAATGACTATATAGTCACTTTGCTCCCTAAAAAATCAACAAGGAACTGTAGTCATGTTCGAATAAGATTAATAATTATGTACAAATACTACTAACTTTCTTTTGGGTTTTTTTCTTTTGATGTACTTTTTTACTGGAGAATCTCTCTGTTGGAATAGATGTGTCTCTGTGTAAATGTGTTACATCAGCTGTGTCTGAAAGGGATGAACTATAGCCAGGTATCACATTTTCTTCGACTGCAATAAAACATTGTACATATGATGAGTAAGGAATAAGTACAGTATATGCAGTACATACAGCACATGTGTTGGTAGGGATCTCAAAGGATCTATCCATGCAGTTCATAATACAGTAGACTTGATTAACTGGACTAATTGTTGTCAAAAAGTATTTGTATTACCTAAAATCTGGGTAATTGAATTTATTATAATTACTAATAATTTACATAAATGTATTATCATAAACTAGCTTTAGCTAGCGGCTTCGCCCGCGTTATTGGCCATACTTGTACTTAGGAATAATGTAGACTAATATCCCTGTAATATTGGTAAAAGGATTTTCAAAATGGGGTAGGCAATTTTTTAGTTTTATATAAAGTTTTATCTTAAAACTCTCAGTTGGCAATCTAGATAATAGCGATAACTGTGTCCGGAAAATCGAGTCTCCAATGTATTATGCACAGGGTTTAATGTAATGGTGGCAGATAATTTAGTCTAAAACCAAAATAACATTAAATCAAAAAGAAGGAACTACGAGCGATTTGCGACTTATTTATATGCGTTAGGGTAGACAAATTAATCTTATAGTAAGCTACATAATGTATGTTCCTACATTATATTTTTGTACTTACTGATGGAATCATCTGTGTCCAAATCAATAATAGCGTCTGCTATTGCACAGTGATCAGCCAGGATATATGAATTTGTGAGGTCGACAAAATCATCGACATCGTTATTATTATTCATCTTCGTTTTTAAAAATGATCTCAATAATACTGGATACTATATTAATCTAGAAAGCGGAGCTTAAAACCCAAAATTAACAATAGTTATGAATTTATTCAATTTGTGGTGATTGGCTGTATTATGAATTTATAATGACATTGATGAACAGCTGATATCGCTTTTATTTAAAACTTTCAAAAAATTATAACCGTTATATATAGCAAAGATGCCCAAAGATCTAGCCCAAAGAGAATTATAATGATATAGCCTTTCCATTTTTTTTTTTGGTTTATTTACTCCTTAAGGAGAAGGCAAAGGCTCTCAGCCATACAGCCTTCTAGCCTTTCCATATATATTATAATTCTCTTTGGATCTAGCCAAAGAGATTTTTTTTTTTTATTTTCCCTTTATTATTAGGAAGGCAAAGGGTTCTAGCCCATACAGCCTCGTCATTAATAGTGCTTTTAATGAGATTCAGTACGATAAGGCCTAAGCCAAGTCTTCATATAGCCAAAGAGAATTATAATAATTTTGGAGATGCAGCCACTTTACAAATTGCTCTTTCTTTGTTTTTCAGATTCCTAAATTCAGAAACTGTGCCTGTTTCACAATTTCTTAAAAATCATGTAACTTTGAGGGAAAGTAGCAACACTTCTGAACAGTGTGAACCAAACATTCGTTTGAATAATGGATGTATAAGTCGGCCTTAGGCGTTACCTTGCGAACAATAAAAAAAAAAAAAACCATCTACTGATTTGACGTAAACAAATGTCAATTATAAAGTATTTTTAAGGAAAGCGCGGGAAACCTTTGAATTTGGCGGGTGTCTTTTTTCCTTTTAAATTGAAAATAATTATTTTTATTCAGAAATTTAGTCAGTTAAGTTGTAAATTGTATATATTTTTTCATTATTTATTTAATTGTAGTGTAGTGTATATAGAAAACAACTATTGGTAAGTGTGTATTTTATTAATATTTAGTTGGGTGTTGGGATGGACGAGCCCCCAGATCCTGGGGGTGATGTTCCCCAACCATCACATTTTATAACAATTGAAACTGCTTCAAGCTTAGACACTGACTGTTTAGTTTCCAACACAAATAAAAGAAAGCGCATACGGTTAAGTAAGGTGTGCAAAATATGCAATAAAAAAAAACGCAAAAATGCAATGGCTGTAGACTCGGGTAGAACTGGATGTCGTTGCGAAGACAGTGACGAAAAAATCACTGAAAATCAATCACCTCTCAAAGCACCGCATACACAAGCTCTTCCATCTCAGGCTTCTCAGGTACCTCCTAATATTACTGATAGTATTAGAAAAGAATATACTGCATTGGATGCTTCACCGTTTATTATTCATGTTGCTAGGTCTAGTACAGGAGAGATAACACAAGATCTTAATTTGCATCCAATATGCTTTGGCAGATTTTTATATAAAAACCAGGTGTCAAACATAGTACAAGGCAGTTTGAAGCGTATTGGTCGCAACAAAATTTCAATGGCATTCACAAGTCACTTAGCAGCAAATTCTTTCTTAAAACATCATGCCTTATTGGAAAAGGCTATGAAGCTTTTATTCCATCTTTTAACGTTACCAGGATGGGACTCGTAAGAGGTGTACCGGTGGACATGTCTGTGGAAGAAATAAAAGAAAATATTAGGGTTCCTTTAGGTTGTGGCGACATAATAAAAGTAAGACGCTTAAATTTTAAAACAATAGTGGATGGCTCTGCTACTTGGAAACCATCCCAGACTATAGTGCTTACTTTTGATGGTCAGGTCCTTCCCACAAGAGTATTTATGTGTTTTAATTCCCTCAAAAGTAGAACTATACATTTATCCTTCAATTCAATGCTACAATTGTTGCCGGTATGGACATACTAAAGATACATGCAGATCTAAACCAAGGTGCTATAAATGTGGACAAGGGCATACTGGTACATCTTGTGATTGCGACCAAGATAATAGTTATTGTTGTCTTTGTGGCGGCCCCCCATATTGCAATTAGCAAGGTTTGCCCAGAAGCCAGTAGGCAGACAAATATAAAAAAGTATATGGCCCAAAATTGCGTTTCATACTCAGAAGCATCAAAGATACATCCTCCAGTGACAAAATCATATGCTGACACATTAAAGTTTACACCCCCATCTTCTTTTGTAGCCAACAGCCAAGATGTCAAAACTCCAGCCACTCAACCATTGCACAGTAACTCTTATAAAAAAACTGTTTTTCTGAAGCCCCGTTCTCCGCCTAAATCGATACAAGGTTATGATCGTGCAGCCCACCAAGCTCTTGTAGGTGATTTCAACTCTCCCACTTATGCTGATGGGTGTGCACTTCCTAAAACTGGTACCCTGCCAGAACCACAATCAGTAGCCGATATTATAATAGCTTTAGTTTCATCACTGTCACAAACAATTTTACCGTCCAACGTTGCCCCTTTATTGAAAATAATAACTGACATATTTAACAATGGCTCACTTAGGCAGAGTTCTACAATGGAACTGCAGAAGCGTAGTGAAGAACAAATCTGATTTAATTTATCTTATTAATAAATTTAATCCTAGTGTTATAGCTCTATGTGAGACGTGGTTAAAACCGGAATTTTGTTTTAAAATTCCTGGTTATTCCTGTCTCAGGGAAGATAGAGCCGATGGGTATGGCGGTGTTGCCATACTCATCAAAAAAGCCCCTTAATTTTTCCCAGTTTGACTTACCATCTCACCATAATGATTTTTCCATAATAGCATCCATTGTTAATAATATTTGTTTTGTATCTATTTATATCCCGCGTCCCTGTTCTTATATATTTAGAGAAATAAACAACATTATTTCTATTTTACCGAAACCATTTTTAATTGTAGGAGATTTTAATTCTCATCATGAGTCGTGGGGCTGTTCAACAACAAAAACTTGTGGAAGAGATCTTATTGATATCATTGATTCTCATAATCTTTGTATTTTAAATTCAGGCTCTCCTACCCGCCGTACCAACCCTGATGAAGGTCTCAGTGCCGTGGATTTAACCATTAGTTCACCAAGCCTAGCTTCTTCTCTTACTTGGGAAATTCTTCCTTATTCTCATGGGAGTGATCACCTACCAATTCTGATTAACTTTCCACATACCAAGAAACCTTCTGTTTCGCGGTCGCCACGTTTAAAATATGTATTAAAAGATGTAAATTGGAATGAGTACAAAAAACGACTAGATAAACAAATTTCAAATCTCCCGGATATCCAAAATAACAACGAAACAGTATGTTCTATGGCTCTTGCTCAATTAATGACTGATGTTGCGGATGAGATTTTTCCCATTAAAAACACCACTAGCACCAGGATCCCGTCTCCACCTTGGTGGGACCGAGAGTGTACAAAAGCTGCAAAGAAAAGGAAAGAAGCCGAAAGGGCTTACTGCCAAAATATGACTTCAGAAAATTTTGATTACTACATGTTGATTTCTAAACAGACGAAAAATTTATTTCAAAAGAAAAAATCTGAAGGCTGGAAATCATTTTGTCATTCTATTTCCCCAGATACTCGTCCATCTATGGTTTGGCGAAATATTCGAAGATTTCGATCAGCCTTTAGTGATAATTCCGTCTGTTCACTCTCGCCTTCCCTAACAGAAGATATTTTAGATCATTTGGCTCCTCCTACTGTTCCACAACAACTTTGTCCATCCGCAGTCCTGAAAATAGACGATGACTTAAACTCCCCATTTTCACTATCAGAGCTCAAAGGTGTTTTAACTAGCGTCAAAGATTCTTCCCCAGGTGAAGATGGCATTCCCTACTCTTTTTAGTAATCTTAGTGAAACAGCATTACTTTATTTTTAAACATTGTTAATTCTATTATGATAACTGGTAACATACCTGCCTCATGGCGATCACAAATTGTATTGCCTATTCTGAAACCTGGTAAAAATTGCGTGCCAGGCCTCATCTTATCGTCCAATAGTTTTATCCTCCGTACTGTTAAAACTCGCTGAACATATGGTTAAAAACCGTTTGGAATGGTATATCGAGAGTAATCGCCTTCTGTCAGATAGCCAATATGGATTCCGAAAAGGCAAAAGCACGATAGATAGTATTAGTATTTTTGTGTCCGATATCCGCCTAGCTTTTTCTGAGAGCAAATCAGTGGTTGCCACATTTTTAGATATCAATTCAGCATACGACAATGTCATTCCCTCCATTCTAAGAAATAATTTGCATGATCTTAACATCCCTGGTATGCTATCTAATTTTATTACAAATTTAATAAGAGAACGATATATTAATATTTGTCCAGATGATGCTACCAAATTATCTAGAACCGTATGTAGGGGTCTACCCCAGGGGTCAGTGCTAAGTCCCTTACTTTACAATATTTACACATATGACCTGGAATCAGCTTTAAATAGTTCCGTTAAAATCCTTCAATATGCAGATGATCTCCTTCTTTATACATCAGAAAAAATAACTTCTAATACTTGTTCCTCTATGTCTTCAGCTATGAGCAATTTAGAATCCTGGATGACTCTAAATGGATTAGATCTTTCACCTTCTAAAAGCTGTTTAGTTTTGTTTACCAGAAAACGTTTATTTCCTATAATAGAAGTAAAATATAAAAATGTTATGATTCCGGTAAAGACCGAAGTGAAATTTCTTGGTGTTTTATTAGACTCAAAACTTACGGGTTCTCAACATAGTGATTATTTAGTTGCTAAATGCGAACGGAACTTGAATATTTTACGTTGTCTTTCAGGTGTTTGGTGGGGTGCGCACCCATTTTCATTACGACTCGTATATAATGCTTTAATTAGAAGTCTTTTAGACTACGGTACATTTATCTTGGAACCGGCTAATTCAGCAGCGTTTAAAAACTTGACTTAATTCAGAACAAGGCTCTTAGAATAATTGCTGGTGCGATGAAATCCAGTCCAATTAACGCTCTGGAAGTTGAGTGTGTAGAACCTCCTCTTAAATTGCGAAGACAGTACTTGTCAGACAGATTTTTGTTTAAAGCCTTGCAATTTTCTAATCACGCTCTTTTTCCAATACTTCAATCTCTTTCTCAATATATTGCAACATCTTCATCGTGGAAAGAAAAATCACTTCCTTGTTTGGTTATAAGTTTTCGTAAATTTATAAGTTTTCAAGCGCCCACTTATAGATCAGTTTCACTCCCAATTTTTATGGTTGGGTTTAAATCACTTCTGCTTTCGCCGGTAATATGTTATTCCTTAGGCGTTGATAGAGACCATCCTAATGCTAATACTCAGTTTAATGAATTAGTAAGCATTAAATGGCCTGATTTTCACCACATATACACTGACGCATCAAAACACTCTTTGTCAGATTATACTGGCGTGGGCGTTTACCATACTCAATATAACATTATACAAAAAATAAAGCTTCCTCCAGAAACTTCAGTCTTTACAGGGGAATGTTATGGAATATATAAAGCGTTAGAATTTATTCTTATTGCTAGACTTAGTAAAACTGTTATTTTTTCAGATTCATATAGTGCCCTTCAGGCCGTTGAAAAATTTCCTTTCAAATCAAAATCTCACTCAATTGTGATACTGAATATCAGAAAAAAGCTCGTAGAATGCCTTTCCAAAAACGTAACTGTAGTTTTATGTTGGGTCCCTGGTCACGTTAATATAAAAGGAAATGTAAAAGCCGACCGTTTGGCTAATGAGGCGATCACAAGTGGTGATATATATCCCTATATAAATTATTGCAACGATCTGGCTGCACTTCCAAACACTTTTCTCAGGGACTCCTGGGAAAAGTGCTGGGAAGAAAGCAGTCAGATAAAGGGAAAAATATATTCGAAAGTCCAATTGGGTATACCGGAGAAACCATGGTTTTGTAAATTGAAACTTGGTAAGCGATGTACTAGTATAATCATGAGAATGCGCTTGGGTCATGTGTGTTCGCCAGCTCACCTGGCTAGACTTGGTATTATTGCTAGTAGAACTTGTGAATGCGGTGAAGAGGAGGGTGACCTCAATCATATCTTCTTCGCTTGTCCGCTTTATGATAATGCTCATTTTATAAGTCAACTCATTTCCTTTGGTGTTCCTTTTCCTTGTTGTATTTCTTCCCTCCTCTTATTTAATGTAAATATTTATAAAGCTATTTCCTCATTTATTGTACATAATAACATAAAAATATAGTTTGTATATTCTTATTAATATATTGTATTGGCGAATATTATTATTATTAATATATTATATCTTGACTAACTTTCCTGACTTAATCCTAATTCCGAAACCAATTTCCTTCCTGTAATATGTTTCCCTAGCTTTATTGACATTGGCGTAGCACAGCAACACAGTGCTTGTAGCCATAAAAAAAAAAAAAAAAAAAAAAAAGTATTTTTAATTTTTGTGCGAGATTAAAAAACATTATTATTTGTTGTGCGTCCTGGCGCTTTATCCCGCAATAATTGTGTCATTGAATACTTTCTATAAAAATAATTTAATTGATTAAGTTGGTAGCTATAAAAAGTAATATTATACTGTTTAATTGCTTTTTACAAAGACAATCTTGATTAGTTTTTGAATAGAAAATTAAATCTTAAAACAGGTGATGGTGTTGAATTATTTGTGGTAAAATATATAGGTAGAGTGTTAAATATCGTCTAATATACTAGGTGCTATTTCCAGAATGCATCTGGGGGTGAATATATCTAACGCTTTGCAACAACTGGAGAGTGTGAAAGCTGCTGTTGATCAAAGTGATGATCCAAAATTGAAGGTATTTCTTTTACATAATCATCTTATATGAGTTAAAACTGCCCGAAGGCCCATTATATGCTGAAATATATAATTTCTTGGAGAATTTGCTTCTTTTTTTCAATCTTTTATATGTGCACGACAAAACGACTCCACTACACCTGATAGTAGGTGTAATGGGGTCTAGATAGAATTGCTATAGATGAGAGATGATTGCCTGATTGTATCTGGTTTAAATGAACCAGCCGTATGCTGAATCTGCAATGTGACACACTTATGTATACCACTATGGTAGGTTTTAACAACTTGTGTAGCTCTATCTAGGTAGCTGCTATAATAACGACCCGCTTTAACAACCTCCAAAATAGAAAAAATATTTCATATAAATATATTATATTTAAACTTCAAAACAAAATAATGTTTAAGAAACGTTTTCCCCAATCCTCTTATGTAAAGAGTTAATAGATTCATTCATAATTGTAATGTCTTAAATACATATTCCTTAATCATTTTTATAATAACTATACTCAATTTATTTAATATTTTTTACCATCAGGCTGCAACCAGCGATGACTTGAATATGCTAATAAGTTTACTAGAGAGTCCAATATTGAAGAGTATAGCAACCCTTCATGACTCAGTGGACATGCTTGCAACTCAAGTGGCTCACCACCCCTCCATATTGCCAGGGGACTTTGACATCACACCGGCTGGTAAAGAAATTTATTTTTGTCATCTTACATTATCTTACATTAGATTTAGTTTGTTCTTTCCTAAACTGTAAGCTATCAAACAGATAATTCAATTCAATAGTCAGTATAAGCTCTCTTGTTTAATCCTAAAGGACTGCAACTGTTGGATCCACAATACTGATTTTATTTTCATTTTATTATACTGGCAGACTTTATTGACATAAATGCTACATAATGTTACTTAACCCGTGAGGTAGCTGAATGTTTGCCGGCAAACATTGACAGCTACGCGTGTGACGGAAAAATAACCTTATTATGTAGTATATAAGGTTATAATCCCGTGACACACGCAAATGTCATGTAGCTGTCTTGGCTCGCCGGCGATTCACGAGAGACCAAGAGTTAATATTTTAAAAAAATGTCCCTAACCAGCTTCTGTCTGAATGAGATAATTAAAGTACCAAATAGATTGTGATGAAATTTAGTATTTATTTAGTTTGAGATTCTGGGAAGCACATAGGCTTCATTTTATCTTGGTATAATATACAGTGGTATTTTTAACCTGGAAAAACTCTTTCACACAGGCAAAAGCTAGTTCAAATATAAAATGTACCTACTTAAAAAAAAAAATATGTAAGTATCAAAATATGATTACTAAAGAAATGAAGTTACATACAAAAATGTAGACAATCTATTGGTTTTTATGAAAATTTCTGTATTATTTATTATAATATTCAAATATTGATTTTGGGGTTAAACTTAGTGTGTGAAAACATTCAATTGCTTCGACAATTAAGATAAAAAATAATCGAATCATCGCAGCCAATAAGCTAGTTAGCTATAAGGACATTTGAAATTCAAACAATTTACTATATAAAAGTCACAAATTTTATCTGTCTAAATTTTATTTTTACTCAGAATTTCACTTGCTTTCAAAGCTTATGATTGCTAATAGACCATACTAGCTTATTTAAAACAAACTAGAACTCATACGGGAAGAGTTAAGAATGCTCAAAATTGCATTTTGAAATAAATTAATTTTACTTTCACTTCTATTTTGTTTTTACTTCCTAACAACTCGGGTATCTCTTACACAATTCTTTTCAGGTGACTTGGCATTGCAAGCCAGGAATCTATATGGAAGTCATGAGGGTGAGGAAGAACAACGAGTGCCGCAGGTGTCACCTCCTCATAGTCTAGAGTTTGCTTCCAACTCTGATAATGAGCGCATTTTGGGTCTTGACAGTGGGTCTGTAGATTCAAATATGTCACCTAAACAGGTAAGATACAATAACTATAATATAACAGTCTGAATATTCAATCTGATCACCAATATCTGTTTATTCTTAAATTATATTTCATATATAATTTGCTTTTTTTTTATCTAAATTATTGGTAGAGCCGAGGACTATTGGAGAGTTCCCGCAATGAAGACTCACTTGTCTCCGGATCCCACAACATAGTGGCAAGTGACTGGGCGCAAGTGGAAATCATAAATCTCGTTAATGATGGCACTGGACTTGGATTTGGTAATCTGTCTTACTATTGCAAGTGATGCAACATTGGTGCAATATAAAAATGTCTTGAAAGTAATCCTTTTTGGTACATAAACACAATAGCTCTTTATAACAAGGTAACTTGGCAATGGACATACTTCATAAAAATTTAAAAGCATATGATGTTAATTAAGATTATTTGATAAAGACACAAAGCCTATTTGTATAATAGTATATTAATTCCATTCCAAATTTGTTTTGTGTTTCAGGCATCATTGGAGCTCGAACAAGTGGAGTTATTGTTAAGACTATACTAGCTGGCGGCGTAGCTGATCGCGACGGACGCCTTAAATCTGGAGATCATATTCTTCAGATTGGAGATGTAGGTGTAATTCATATACACTCTAATGTGTTATTTTACTCTATTTGACTGCCTCGGTGGCGTAGTTGTAAGTGTACACGGTACAAGTACGACTGCCGCGCTGAGGTCCTGGGTTCGAACCCCGAGTCGGGCCAAAATAATTGTGACTGAGTTTTTCCATCTTAAAAATTACTCAGTCGCAGCTCGGAGTCAGGTAGTTGGCGGTGTGGATACCCCCGTGCCTCGGAAAGCACGTAAAGCCGTTGGTCCTGCGCCTGATCTCTCTCCGGTCATGTCGGATTGCTGTCTCACCGAACTATGAGAGTGAAGGAACAGAGAGTGCACCTGTGTATTGCGCACACACTTGTGCACTATAATATCTCCTGCGTACCTGGCTGATCTCCGTTGAGATTGGCCGCCGTGGCCGAAATTCGGCTAGGAGGGATTCATTCATTCAATGTGTTATTGCAATAATTAATGATTTAGTGTAAGATGAATATTTGAAGGTATTATGACTGTGTGCAGGTGAGCCTGGTGGAGATGGGGTCGGAGCAGGTGGCGGGCGTGCTGCGCGCGTCGGGGTCGCGCGTGCGCCTCGTGGTGGCGCGCGCCGCCGACCCCGCCGCCGCGCACCCCTCGCCCGCGCCGCTCGTGCCCGCCAGGTCACCACTGCACGCAGCTGCTTCACTTCATTACCTTATTAACGACTACGTTCCAACCATAATATAATAATATCAGCCCTGTATTATATACTTGACCACTGCTGAGCACGGGCCTCCTCTACTACTGGGAGGGATTAAGCCTTAGTCCACCACGCTGGCCTAGTGCGGATTGGTAGACTTCACACACCTTCGAAATTCCTATAGAGAACTTCTCAGATGTGCAGGTTTAATCACGATGTTTTCCTTCACCGTTAAAGCGAACGATAAATTCACAAAGAATACACACATGATTTTTTAGAAAAGTCAGAGATGTGTGCCCTTGGGATTTGAACCTGCGGACATTCGTCTCGGCAGTCCGTTCCACACCTAATTAGGCTACCGCCGCCTAACCATAATATACATATATTTTAACTACATTACATTCTGCGTTAATTACGCGTAGAGTCGCTAGCATTTCCCGGCTATAGTTTACAGTTTGTAGTCCGACCTCGACTTCTACCTTTACTTGTGTTTAAAATTATTAGGTCCTTACATATGAAATTGGCGTTTGAAATGAAACACCATGTTCCTATGTAAGGACCTAATATAATTAATATGACTATTAATTAACTACTAAGTTTCTCGTGGCTTCATCAGTTTGAAAAACCTTTCTCACTACAAAAGTTCTTAAACATTGTACAAAGCCAGCGCCATTTACTTAAAAAATGGATTTAAAAAGTTAATTATTTGCCATTGGGGAAATTTACCGGGATATTAAGAAGCAAGATAAGATGTACTACCGTGGACACCAGAGACCGGCAGGTCTGTGGTTTTTCAGTAGTCTGGGTCCGAAATAACCGAAAAAGGAACCATATCCGTAACCCGTCGGTCCTGTATGGGTCCGTTTACCCGCGCAGCGAGTGCCTCTCTTCTCTGCGTCCGTAACTCGAACTCTATAAAAAACTCCAGTGCTGCATGCGGATACATATATCTAAAACGTAAACAGTTCCGTTCTGCGTGCAAACGTACATCCATCCATTACACGAGGTTTGCGGGTCCGCTGAGCTGTGTCGATCCGGACCTGCACATCAGTGTATACTCGGTTAAAAATATTCTCTGTGAATTGTCAGGCTTCTTTCGGATCCAGAGGATTTGGATCGGTACCTGATGGAGGCCGGGTTTGAGCAGGTGTTCCACACTCAGCCTACAACACTATCCGTCAACACCGCTGCTTCGAGATTCGTGTTCGACAAACCGATCACACCACCGCCTGAATCTGGTAAGTTGATGGTACGTTTTAATGATTGATAAAAATGATTATGATTAATGATTAATAAAAAAAAAATGAATAGTAAATAATCAGCACTGCTCATTAACATTAATACTAGAAATCGACCGCATGGTAGCATTTATTATTGTAATGAAATTGTTAATCTTTACGTATAATTTAATCATCTGTAGATGCAGAGTCACCGGAAGTCGACAGGTTCACTGTTCAATTGAAGAAAGATGAAAATGGCCTCGGTATCACCATTGCCGGTATACTCCTTTTTATATAATTTTTCCAAATAATTATTACCCACCACTGCAAAATCTGATTCTTGATTTAAAATTAGTGACGTCGAGTCATAAAGATTCCACTCTCAATACCATCTATACTAAATAAATTAGTAGTTATGATTGTTGAGGTTTGCAAATACAAAGCCTTTTTATAATGTAATTTAAGGTTATAGCTTAAGGTCCATTTTTCATACATTTTGTTTCACCTTTAATCTGGGTAACTAAACAAGTATTGACAAGTAAAGAATTTAAATTCACGTCTAGTTAGTGATTAGTTCTCGCAGTTAAAAGAAAAACGTAAAAATTATTAATATGCATGGATATTTCGGCCTTTAAAATTTCGTCGTATTAAATTTTAAAGGCCGCATAATAGTATGTATCTTTTTGATTTATTGTATTTGGAATAAAATAACAATGTACTGTTACTAAGCAATGTGTGCTAGTCTGTTATGGTTGTCTAACGTGTTAACTCTATTAAAAAATATAAGTTCCTATTCCACGGAATACCTTGTTTAAATTTTCAGACTTATTCTACAAGGGCGACTCAAAGCCCAACAATAATTGACTCAATGTAATGTGTGTCCAGGCTACGTGTGCGAGAAGGAGGAGTTGTCGGGTATATTCGTGAAGTCGGTGACGGCGGGCAGCGCGGCGGCGCTGAGCGGCAAGGTGCGCGTCAACGACCGCATCGTGGCCGTGGACGGCGTGTCGCTCGCCGGCAAGTCCAACCAGCGCGCCGTCGACGCGCTCAAGCAGAGCGGCAGCGTCGTCACGCTCGAGCTGGAGAGGTACGCTGGCGCACTTACCAACATATCTGTTCGTTTCCCTCCTAACATTCTACGACTAAGAAGCAAATGAAACTGATAGCAGAACGGACTAGGGACTATCAGAATTTTATTAGCGCATATGATATTGACACTACACAAACTTTTTAATCTGTAACCGATTTTATTGTGATTATAATATTAATAAATTTTAAGATCTAGACACCCAACTCCACATGACATCTGATGAACTCAAAATTACTTACCTTAATTTACACCAAACCAGAAATTCGTGTTCTATTTTGATAATAACCACTCAGCAAACTACGATATGTGTGGTTCGGTCAGATACTTACGCGGTCCGAAGTACGAGCAGCTGCAGCAGGCGATCGCGGCGGGCGAGGGCGCGGCGCCGGCGAGCCCGCACAACCCCTTCCTGCACATGCACAAGGCCGACGCCGACAGCGACCGCGACATACCCATGCACCATATACACGCGCCGCCGTGAGTCATCTAATATTTATATATAAAAAAATACTTTTACCTTTGTAAGTAAAAAAGCATTTTCCGTAAAAATTAATGGATATTTGTTATAAAATGTGCTTTAAGTCACTAGTTACTGTGTATCATCATTGTAAATAAAATGAAAAGAAATCTGATAAATATGTACAAAATTATAATTAGCTCCTTTAATGTGTCCATTAATGAGTCGTTTTGGTGGTGATTTTTATTTAGTGCTGAAGTTGTGGTGGAAGAACCTAAACCTACTGGACCTCCATTCGATATGCCACGCACGCCGGAGCAAAAGGAAGCTATCCGGAGGAAATGGCAAGCTATATTGGGTAAGCATCATAGTAAATATAACAGGCTGTACTAATAAGCCGAGATTACACCTTATAATTTATGCTATACTTGTCTTGGATGTGTCATTTATTTAATTTCTAATATTATAATACTATAACTAACCATCTAATACTTTTTCCAGGTGACGACGTTGAAATCGTGGTTGGTGTGGTGATGCGCGGCGGTGGAGGGTTAGGTATTTCACTGGAAGGCACTGTGGATGTCGAGGGCGGGCGGGAGGTGAGGCCGCATCATTACGTGCGCTCCGTGTTGCCCGAGGGACCGGTCGGACGCGCCGGAGTGCATCGCCCTGGAGATGAATTGCTTGGTGAGATTTAATCATTCACTCTTATAATTCCAAATAAATTGATTGATTCCTTATTGCGAAAAATGTCGCCTTATAAAAAAAAATGTATTCAAAAACTTGCCTATGTAAAATCTCTTTAATTAAAGATTACAAAAAAGTACCCTGCGATATAGTGGAATAACAACGCATTCTGCTAGTTTTGTTTTGTGCACTTAAAATTTTTGTGTAACGAATGCGTCGTTTCCAGAGGTGAACGGTCACCGGCTGCTGGGCATGAACCACCTGGAGGTGGTGTCGATCCTGAAGGAGCTGTCGAGCGAGGTGTGCATGGTGTGCGCGCGCCCGCGCCCCGCGCCGCCGCTCGACCTCGCGCCGCCCGCGCCCACGCTTGTCAAGGTAAACTCTACCCTATACACTACTGCTGAACGATTATAATACCGTATATTGATTCTGGAATATTGTTTTTATACTATAGAAAAGTGGCGATAGCCTAGTTGGTTGTGGAACGGTCTGCCGAGACGAATGTCCGCAGGTTCAAATCCCAAGGGCACACACCTCGATTTTTCTATAAAATTATGTGTGTATTCTTTGTGAATTATCGCTTGCTTTAACGGTGAAGGAAAACATCGTGAGGAAACCTGCATACCTGAGAAGTTCTCTATAGGAATTTCGAGGGTGTGTGAAGTCTACCAATCCGCACTAGGCCAGCGTGGTGGACTAAGGCCTAATCCCTCTCAGTAGTAGAGGAGGCCCGTTCTCAGCAGTGGGCAAGTATATCATACAGGGCTGATATTATTATACTATAGAATGACAAAGGCTTGATCGTAAGCACCACGCCCGCCCATAAATAATACAATTAACATATTGCAAGGCACAATTCCTGTGACGTTAAGGGGCTGGCTTCTATAACCTATAAATTAGAGTGCTTGTATACTGTTGTATTGCACCAAACCTTGACAAATCTTGGGAGTGGGTGTAACTAGCCAGATTATTTGTCAAATACATTTCTACCCCCTACTTACGTCGCGCACAATGACTCGGCTACTTTACGGGCTAATTGCGGAAAAGGGAGCCTATAAGCATAACCCCCTACTTTAGCTGTATACACCTTATACCTACAGGTATTAGCCTAGAATTCAACCAATTAATGAGCTGGAATGGATACTTGGATTTTCGCGCACATTGCTATATTAGACACAAATTAGGCATTTTTAACGCTAATCAACTAAATATAATGTACCTAACGAACCACATCCTCAATGATATTTTTCTGCAATCCGCAGAACTTTTGAGATATCTCAACTGTTTTAAATATCAACAATAAATTAAGATACAAAACCCAACTACACTATTTTTATTGATTTACTTATATAAATTGGTAGTGGACTTGGCGATTTGTCTGATCACATTATACTGAACCGTAACTATTTTAGTATGTGTATATAATTTACATACCTATGGTATCTGAATTTAATGTATAAATATGTTGTGAGCGTTACTTATCTTTTTCAGTGACCATTTACAATGATCATGAGATACAAGATATCTAATAATAGAGTGCGCATAATAACTAGCAAGGTATTTTATAGCACAGAGTAATAATGTTTTATTTACTTGCATGGACATAACGTTCCTATAAGTCTCTTTAAAAGTGGAGTTCCATGGTGCGCGTTATCGTGCCCGAACGAGGACGCACTGCGGAACGGGGGCGTTGTTTGTGTGGATGCATCCGCACTATTCATAAAATTAATAATAATTAAATATATAAACAAATAATTCGTGGCATCCGCTGGTTTTGATATATTCCAATATGTGGCATGAGAATAATATTCACATAAAATAATACACAATATCAAGGTCTCTCAGAGCGACGTACGGCTGTTCGCGTTCCTCAGTGTGTAGTATCGATATCACACCGTGGAACCCCACCAAAAGAAATCTGAACATTATGTTAGTATGGTCATAGACATTCTTTGTGTAAATAATATAGATGTAGTACTATTTCAACAAAGAATGATGAGTAATCAGTATTTCTATTTCCCCGTCTACTTAACAATCCGTAAATGTATTTTATGAATCAATTTATTTATTAGTATTCAATGTATTTATATACTTTTCTCCCCTACTTTATTAATGACATAAATATATGCACGTTCTTTTGATTTGTGCTAGGCTCTACAATCTATATCTACCCTCATTCATAGTAATAATATAATTATTATAATATGTATTTATGTTTTTCATTATTTGTTTTGTATATCTTCTGGTATGAAATTTATTAACAGACATTAGGATAAAATTGCATTCATGTCTTTATATTATTTTAAATAACACACATTATTAGTTTCAACAATTTTTAATAATTTATCTATTAATAAAAACAGTGTTTATTTGAAGGATTGTAAAAATGGTGAAAACAAATATACATTATCGTGTTTTTGCATATTTTATATAACTTATTAGCTTTTTTACAATTCACTGAAATAAGGTTACTAGTAGAAAAACTACTTTTAATTTTATCTAGAATATTCTTTAAAACACATCTATGGCAAATACGACCCGCTTAATGGTAAGCTGTTATTACCTAGAGACGATTGTAATACCAGATTCATCCCTTGACGACGCTATAAATTTGTATTTTAAGATTTCCAAATCGTATCTCCTTGCGAAAACCTCGACAGAGAGATTGTTAATTTAGTTTGCATGTAGGAAAAGATTGTTAATAGAGTATTGATGTTTGCAGGCGAAATCTGATGGTAGCCTGGCAGGCGCCGGCGCGGAGGAGGGCGGCTCGCTGTCGACCGGCGGGAAGGTGCGCTCGCGCAGCCTCGAGCCGCTCACCGGACTCGCCATGTGGTCCTCCGAACCGCAGATTATAGGTCCGGTTGCATTTAGACTTTTAATTTCTTTACTAATTATTTTTATTATTAGTCTCTTCCTCCTAAATTATTTAATTCGAGAAATTTTATCTTGATCGCTTCTATCACACTTACCAAATAATATACTGTCCGATGATAAATAATCAGCATCGGAAAAATGTCGCGTTACGTAACGCGAGTTACGTAATTACAGAGTTGGTGAAAGGTGAGCGCGGTCTCGGGTTCTCGATTTTGGACTACCAGGACCCGCTCCGTCCTTCGCACACGCTGGTGGTGATTCGGTCGTTGGTTCCGGGCGGCGTGGCGCAGCAGGACGGCCGGCTCATACCAGGAGACCGGCTGCTATTCGTCAACGATCAGGTACTGTACCTTACTGAGTATGTCACCTTCACGTTCAATAATAGATTTTATTTGGGTTGGATTTTTTATGTTGGGTCATATTTATTGGAAAAAAAATTACATAAATTTCCTAGTATTAGATGATTCAAAGGGCTGACTTCAAGATGAGATGCGGTCGATAAATCAAATTCTAATAATTTCTGCTATATAGTGAAATAAGTATGTTGCGCCGAAACCAATGTTGGCAGCAGTGATAATAGAATTTTCCCTAAGAAAATCAAAGAATATTATAATTACTGAGTACTATGTATTTGTCCCATGCCAGAACCTAGAGGACGCGAGCCTGGAGCAGGCGGTGGCGGCGCTGAAGGGCGCGGCGCGGGGCGTGGTGCGCATCGGCGTCGCCAAGCCGCTCCCGCTCGCAGACGCGCCGCCGCTGCCGCCCACGCCCGCGCCCGCGCCCGCCTCCGCCTCCGCCTCCGCCGCGCACTGAAGTCGCGCCCGCCTCGAGATATATTCACACATCACTTTTCGCATCCACGACACTCTTTGAATTATTCGCATTATACTATTTTTGAAAGGCATTTTCAGTTAGTAAATTAATGACACCTGCTTAAACATGTCTTAGATCTTTAACTCCAATTTAATACCTACCAATAGAGTTCACGTTATTCAGTTGCGCACTTTACACGTGGCTATCTGCCCAAGTCTTCCACTTGCTTATTAAAAAACTGTTAATAAATTATTACAAATTTTGGTAAATACATACATACATAACATCACGCATTTATCCCCGAAGGGGTATGCAGAGGCGCAACTAGGGCACCCACTTTTCGCCAAGTATGTTCCGTCCCATTATGTGATAGGGGGCGAGCCTATCGCCATTTCGGACACAAATTCCAGACTCCGGCCTGATACTCAGCAGAAAAATCCAAATATCACTTTGCCCGACCCGGGATTCGAACCCAGGACCTCAGAGCGCTATTGTACCGAACATGCAATACAACTACGCCACCGAGGCAGTCTCTACTCTCTAGTTTTTAAAATAAGAGGATTAAAACCCAAATATATAGGTACAAGCAAATATAAACTTTGTTGATATATTTTCAATTCATAATTAATAAAATTGATTTTTGAAATTTTTATCTCTATAAATGTCAAAACATAATCCTAGGCAGCTATATCACACTTACTGCTCATTAAAATGCATACAAAAATTGTGCTATAATATTAATATAATGTGAATTACGTTACGCTCTTACACTTAAAGGTTATCAATTATCATCTTTATCAAGCAAATAACATATCGATACCAATACTGGTACTTATCTAAACGTGTTCTTGATACGACCCTGTGATGTGTGAATAAACCTTTGTTAATTGTGCGCCATTCATTGACCTGTTGACACATTCCATGTTTATTCACTCAAGTGCACGAATAAGTTATTTTATTGTATTAAAGCACGTGTGACTTTAAGCTATATACTATGTCCATCAATTAAATTATAAAATAAAAATAACGCTCTAAACAAAATGACAATATATAAGGAAACTTATTTGTAGACGTTTGATGTTAAAATTAATCGAATTTATCGGATAAAATGTTTTATCATTATTATTGTTGGGAAAACCGTTAATCTTTATATACTTCGTTAAAATAGAATTGCATAAATCAATGTGATAACATTATCGATTATATAGTTTATAGTATTATAAAAAATAAATATAACATCCTTAATCAATTAACGGTTAAATAAATACTCGATTTTCGTAATATATTGGCAAAAAGTTTGAAAAAAAAAAATGTTTAATCAGACGTTATTTTCTTCCATTACCTATAAAGTATTAAAAGCTGAAGGGGAGATATGCATTATATTTAATTTTTGTTATTATGAAATTATTAGATATTGTATATTTAAAGAAACATTTCAAATTGTACCTATTATTGTAGTGTTTAATTACCTTCCGATTATTAAAATCATTTCAATTTATATTATTGTGATTAAAGTGTACTTAGTATAGTCTAGTTGATATGTTAATAAAAAAAACTTTTTTTTATAAAATAATATATTTTTTTGTAACAAAAATATAATCTATTTACACCTTTTCGTAAAGTACTAACAATCACAATGAATCCGCGCTAGCCCCTAGTTGAGCAATAACAAAATTATAATAATTTATTATCAATAACCCTTTCCCTAACCAGTGGAACTACGTGGTAAATCATTCTTTGTAAAAGTCTTCTATGATGTCTTTGTATTTCTCGTAAACCACGTTTCTCTTGATCTTGAGCGTTGGACCTGCAAAATTAGATAGGAAAACTCTTTAGGATAAATAGGACTTTCTTTGTTGTCGGTGTTTTACATTACTTGGTGGATTTTATGACATACTATTGAAATTCACGAGTTTGTACTTATAATCAATGCATAAAGAAATTAATAGCTAGTAATGTGTAATCTACAAAACAATTAACTTTCGCAAAAATAAAATTGGTATGCACAAATATCCAACATGCCCCTAATTTTTCTTGCTTAAGATCCGCGCCGGAATCTAGTAAATACAGTACCATCTTTCCTTGATTCTTAAAAATATATATACAGTCAGCCTCAAATGAATGTATACGCTGAGAAAGACCAATGTAAGTATTACTAAGTACTTATTGAATATGAAATGTCTTTCTGTCAACATAATATAAAGTATTTTGAGCCTGACCCTATTTAATGGGATAAAATAAAAATGACTTCGAAATCACTCATCGAATTAATATCACGTACCTAATTCGCCAGTGGAGACGGAGAAGTCGACGGGCAGGACGGCGAACTTCTGAATTTTTTGCGCATTCGAGATGGCTTGCTTGTTGGCGCGCGCAATGCCCGCCTCTATCGCCTTGTACACCTGATACAGAAACAAATTTAAACACCTGCACTAGAGGGCTGATAAAACTACTCATTACTATTAGGTATTGTATAATGTATTTGTTGTTCGAATTAGCTTTTATTTATGTACTCAAGGTTATGAACTAAACATAAGATACATTTAAAATGTATTTCATGCGCATCATTATATATCGAGATGTTTAAGTCGATTATTCCATGGTTTAAATAAACATCTCGAGGACACACTAGTGTGTTCTGCAATCGAATTGACTATTGTAGCTTCAAAAAGCATGTCGCTACTGCTTTTTATTTATCGATTGCGAATGCTATAGACAAGTTCAATTTCCTGATTATACTAACGGAGTAAAGTAATTATAAGGTAATTATTGTAATAAACAGTTAAAATTGTTACTCGGAATATCGGTAACGTAAATGACCTTCGGTTTCGTTGTTGTGAGGTGACGTCATTGACATTAAGCGAGCTAACTACATTGTAATTATCATGCTTAATTAATCGGCCTTTTATACGAATTGTGTTTTAATTATAAATTCATACAATTTGTGGGAAAAGTTTCAACCTTATCTTTTTTTTTGGAGGTCAAAATTTTTTTTTATGCCTCTATAGATTTTGCATTTCCTAAACAGTAATAAAATAAGAAAGATAATTTTATCCTTTGAAATGTCTTGTATAAATTGAAAATAATCCTTAAGCTAAGTGTAGTAGTGTCGAGATGCGTTTACATTAGCGGCAATATTTCTATACTTCTGCAAATTGCTTAAACACGGCACACCCGCCCAAAATGTTAATCCTACTTAATTCATTCTACGAGACAGGCAGTGCCTAGTGTAGAATGTTTTGCTAAATCTGACTGTGTAATTCTTTTGATTTGGAAATAAATTATTATTATTATTATTACTTCTATACACATGCGACTCGTCTTGATTCCTTCAAGCTTCAACATTTGCAGAAGTCAGCTTGCCGATTATATGATAAAAAATTTACAGAAAATAATTTCTGTAAATTTTCTCTTTAAGGTTATAGCTTAAGGTCCATTTTTCATACATTTTGTTTCACCTTTAATCTGGGTAACTAAACAAGTATTGACAAGTAAAGAATTTAAATTCACGTCTAGTTAGTGATTAGTTCT
Source organism: Manduca sexta (assembly GCF_014839805.1). Taxonomy (NCBI): domain Eukaryota; kingdom Metazoa; phylum Arthropoda; class Insecta; order Lepidoptera; family Sphingidae; genus Manduca; species Manduca sexta. The sequence goes on from NC_051139.1 coordinate 9,428,286, forward strand.
CGCAGTTGAAAGAAAAACGTTATAATAATTAATATGCATGGATATTTCGGCCTTTAAAATTTAATACGACGAAATTTTAAAGGCCGAAATATCCATGCAAAATGGACCTTAAGCTATAACCTTAATCTATTTATTCTAAACCTAGCTATGCAAATACATACGGCCTCGTCCTTCGTTCTGGTTATTTGGCTGATGGTGGTGGCGTTGCTGCCGAGGCTCGCCACCCATCTCTTGGTGTCTGTCTCTAACTCATCCATAGGCTCTCCCGTCTCGGAGTTCACTTTGCACTGTAATTATAAAACAATTGTGAACAACTATATGATGGGCCTTATTAGAAAATATCTACTTCTATCATAGTTATACAATGTTTTGACTCGCTTCCTCTGACGTTAAATACCCTCGATATAGAAAAACGAAAAGCAGTATAACAAAAACGAACGTATACAACGTTTCATATTAAAGCAGTATATTACAGTTTGTGGTTTATTGTATATGGAAAAAAGATGTACTGCCTCGATAGCGCAGTTATATTGCGAACAAGCTTCGAGAAACGTTTAAATACAGGGTGGGTCACTCACTATATTAGGGTTTTTGCTTAGTATCATGCCGAAGCAGGGATTGAGGCCGATAAATTATAATACGCTCGACCCGATAACATGACGACATTTGTTACACTTTTGCCTACGCCTAAAAAGGCTCAAAAGCGTGATACTATGGAGGTTGATCTATATACTGAATATGAGAGCGCAATAATTATTAGTTACCTTAAGAGTGAGGAGGATGGAGAGGAATTTGCGTCGGTCGCCGATAAGCACAGCGAACCCGACATGCAATAGTTCAGCTTGGACCGCCTGCTCGATGATAACCGGCGCTACGTTCTCACCGCCCGCTGTGATGATTAGCTCCTGAAACACAGTAAATACTATTACGCAAGTATTACGTACGTCCGTACAGCGATAACTGAGTTATGCTTGGAACAAATATACACCACTAGTTTTTAATAACCAAAAATTAAAAATAGCGTGATCTGCTGCCGTTACTGAACACGTATTTGATATAAAAGAAACGATGTCATAAAATTATTCGCAAAAAGGGTGATATTTGTTTAAAAGTATTTTTTTGGTAAATAAAAACTATCGGTGTATAGATACTACTACTACACTAATTAAAAGAAGTAACTCGTGAAAAAATACAGCAAACACATTTACAATCAAGAAATGTACAAAATTCTCACCTTTATCCTTCCAGTAATGTAAAGCAAATTGTTGCTATCGGTTCTGCCGATGTCTCCCGAGTGCAGCCAGCCCTCCTCGTCGATGGTAGCGCGCGTCTTCTCTATGTCATTGAGATAGCCCATGAACACATGGCGCCCGCGCATCATAATCTCACCGGGGCCGTTTGGACTCACTGAGTTACCGAATTTAGTTTCAGTTCCTTCTAAAAGTTCTCCCGCCGAGTCTAGAGAAAACCTGAAATAGTTGATAAAATCTACGTATAGAGATAATTAAAGGATGATATATATGACTTTATTATCGCCATAATATATAAAGGTAACCCGATAAGTATATTCCATCATTTCTTTATGTAAATTTATACTATTATATGAAAATCAACTTTTCAAACACACCGCAGTTATTTTAATTTATAATAAGGTTTTAATTGATTTGGTAACTAAAAATTGAAATCAGTACATAGTTTTGCAAATTGACACCACTTACCGTGTACGTTTCACAGTTAGCGAGCTATTGTAACTGCCCGCAACTACGATTATGCTAATAAGGTAAACTAATAAGCAATGTAATGTTCTTACTTGGGGTATATACTAAGCGTGTGTGCACCAGCTGCCTCGCTCATGCCGAATGCGTCCACGATCGGAATATCCAGCGACAAGAAGAACTTCTTGACATCGGGCGACAGCGGCGCGGCGGCTGTCACGAATGTCTTGCACTGGTCCAGCCCCAGCGAGTCGTGCACCTTGTCGAACACCAACGACTTCGCCATCTTATAGCCCAGCGATGACCCTTCCAGCCTAAGCGGTAAGGGGGATTGTGCATTTAACTTATCATTTATATACAATTTAATATTTTGTTAAAATTGTATTTTAATTATAAGTACCTACGTATTTAGGTAGGTACATAATATATTGGGGCAATAATACTTATAATAACTATCATTTATCACTGAGATTTATCATTACCCAGTGTCATTTTGACATTGCGTTCATAAATGAAACTACATACATACTACTGCATAGTTTTCTTAAAACTCTTTGAACCACACACTCGTCTTCATCTCTACTAACATTGTGCCAAAAATCATCCATAAATAATGAATATTTACACCAAAGATCCCAGTTTTTAGATCACTTTCTAGTTTAGTGCGAATATGGCGTGTACGTATTCTAACTGAAACTGTGATATTGCCGCTGCGACGAGCTTTAGGGCGCATTAAATTAAAATTACTTTTTATTGATATTTATTTTGTTTAAATTTAAAAAGATAAGTATGTGGTTGCGTTTAATTAGGACCTCTACTACTGACCTATACTATCGTGCACATGGTTGGGCAGATCAGTAATAAAATAGGGTATATTATTAAGTCATTCTTAGTCAATCAAGTAAACAAAAATAATAAGATTAGGTAAATATTTAATAATATGGGTTTTACGCAACCAAAATTCCTAGTACTTAGTGTCTGACTCATATACACAGGTGCTTTCCATATCGGAACATGACGCTATTTAGTGTTGATAAATGAAGGTATCTATTTGTATTTTATTGACTTATTTCCGACAGAAGCCCATTGCCAATGTTTTTTTTTTACAAATGCATGTACCTATGTTGCATGCTTATCTAAGATAGTTAATTCTATGTCGATCGTAAATACAATACTTTTTCATGCTAAAACCAAGTAAAAACCTTTTCTAGTAGGCATAGGTAGGTAATTATTTATTGGGGAATAAACTTTATAATAATATTACCGTTTATATAAACAAACAATGCAAAGGCTCCAAAATAATATCTACAAAAATATACTAAACTCAAAAACTGTTCTAACCATGCTCACTCAATCTACAAAACTACCTATAACATAGGTAAGTACTTACGTGGTCTATTTTTAAAAAAAAGGTACATGACGTCCGATGTTCTAGCATACTGTAAAATTGTGAAACTATAAATTCACTACATGCACGCGCTCTACTAAACTAGCAACGTATGTTTATTAGTAATAAATTAAATTTGTTTAACGAAAGCCAGTTTACATTCTCTATACAAGGTCGCTACGTACCAGAACCACATCATTTCGAGACTTGTGAAATCAATCGGAAGGCCATACATCCCGGCCGATAACGCGCTGATTGGGAAAATAAATACTCATTAATACTTTCCATGGTTGTTTTTTGAGTGATAAAATGTTTGTTACAGCTATTCCTGCAGCTACAGTCAAAAAATGTAAATAACGAATAGCGGGTATATGTACATCGATAACGAGTGCTTTGTCGATATACGGGTATTCCGATGTTAATAAGTACTACATTGGCTTGTGTTGGTTTGCACGCCATTTTCCTTCGAACAGAAAGATGGTAATGACGGTTATAGACGCAGTAATCATTATGGTAACTATTTACCTATACAAGATATATATACTCACTATCTAAAGAATTAATACACTACAAGACCACTTAGATGCCTTCTCTAAGATTGGTCACTGTTGAATTGACTGTTCATGAATTTATATCCCCTGAGAATAGTTATCGCAGGCGTGCCAAGAAGCCCACACCTACATCCACTCAACCTAACTGGAACAATTACTATACCAACAATTTTTAGGACTTACAAAAAAATAATCATGATGGTATCTTACGAGTACCTTGTTAATTATTGAAATATCGGGTAGTTTTGTAATGGCAACAAGAGAAGCGAAATAGCAAGTACGCTGACGCCGGACAATATATTATTTAGTTGTTTTCTCTCTAGGTATTTAAGACACATTAAATAAGAAAGAATCAGGTAATATCTCCCATTACTAATATCTTTTATTTTCTGTTATATTTTTTTTTATTATGTTTCATTCAAAAATATTTCATGGAGAAAGTAATTTTTATTTATATTTTCTCTACACTTATATAGGTATTGACTTATTTTAAGAGAATAATATAGTCAAATGTTTATGTATAGAAATACATACCCATTAATTCTTGCTAAATGATACTTCATTCCCTTTTCCTTAGCCCACAGTGCGATTTGGCGTTTCAAGGGACCACTTTGGGCTCCCACCGCCATAATTTTTTCATACATTTTCTCCCAAACACGAGGTACGCCTAAGAATCTGTGAAATACAAAAATATTAATTCGTCAAAACGTTGCAAAACATAATAATAGTAGTAAATATCGTAAAACGAAAAAGACACTGAAGACTTGCTAATTACTATAAAAGCTAAAATAACTTTACATTAGTAACTAATATTTGGTCCAATTATAAGGTGTTCTACTTTTTAGTTGTGAACGACGAGATCACATATTATGATTGGTTGCCAAGTATAAGATATCTAGTTCAAAATCATAATTATATGCTCAGGAATAGACTGCACCTAGGTTAACGTATACTATGCCTAGGCCCGCTATCCGCCTAGGTACCCCAGATTTGACATAATTTCTAAGGAATTGGAAATGGGCATTTTAATCCACGTATTGAATTTGGATAAATGGAATATCCATTCGATTTTATGTCACGGTGCGATAGTTTCATTTCTTTTTACAAGATACAAGTAACTGTACACAGAATCCTAGATCTTTTGAATTAGAATCTTTTGTGATAAAATTATCCTTCTATTATGGAATCAAATTATCTCCTATGCACAAAAAAACTAAGGAATTTATAAGATTATTATTTAGATAATGTCAGACCCCACGCGAGATTTCCGATGGATTATTAAAAGATATGATAAATAAACCATCCATGTTTTTTATCACAAATAACTATATACTTATTTCGCATTATCTAAAACAACAATTAATAACAAATAAAGTCTGTAATCTAGGAACTTTAAAGTTTATTTATGATGTCTTTAATGTTGCATACTTAAATTATCTGTTATTTATGGACACAACACTTACATTACGTAAGAGTATTACAATAAAGTTTATCTTGTAAATACACGACTTTAGATATTATAACATCAACACAACAATAAATAAATAAAAAACAAGATCAATATATATGTAGGTACTATAGCAATATACGTAGAATGTGAAACTCTATAATGCAAACACATCTAAATTAACTACCTATCTGATATTAGGTGAAAATAAATTCGACGAATTATGGTTGCATAGGTTTATTCAGCTGTCGACCGTATCGGGAACATAATAAGAGTTAGGTTAACTCTAATGTGTTGCAAAGGAATGTAATGAAATATGAATTAAATATTAGGCAAGTGAGTACAAAATAAACAATTTTTTTTTTGTTTATTTATAATGTATAGGTAAGCGCTTTAATATTTTGCAAGAATACATGAACAAAGATAGATTATTTTCTTCCTGATTCGGAACTTTATTCTTTTCTTATACTTAATTATAAGTTTCAATATATATTTATATATGGAAGATTTACTGTTTAGAACACTCATTAAGAAAGTGACGACAATGCCGATAATATTATATCCGTTTTTTTATTCGTTACAAAATTAATTTTCAAGCAAATTCGATAATTTGCTTGAAAATTAATTGATTATTCGAATCGATATCTACAATTAATATCCGATAGATATCGATTCGAATAATCAATGTATAGAACCAAAAAAGACAATATCAACTACATAAGTACATAATAAATTATACTTTTGTAACTAATACTTATATAACCTACCATCTACATAAAAATTACATTTCGTTTTATAAACAATATAACAAGCTTTCCCTGCGGAGCCGTCCGCGTGAAAAAAGTTTTCCTCGATAAAAAGTAGCTTTTTGCACTCAAAAGTAGTGTATCCTATTATTAGTAAAAAAAAAATCATAATCGATTTAATAGTTCCTGAGATTAGCGCGTTCAAACAAACTCTACAGCTTTATAATTAAATTTCAAAAAGTCGTAAAATGTAACTTTCAAAACAAAAATCGTGGCGTCAAAATGGGACATTCAAGGTTTGAGAACCATAATAAACTATGTATATATATACCTTGTCGGTCGCACTTCTTTGAGTGTTTCTACAAGACTTCCCTTCAGCGCGTCGGGCTGCGCGAAGAAAACTGGCACTGCGTTTGATAGAGTGGTGTAAATATCTACAACCTGCAATAAACAAGGACATACATTTATCGTTTCTCATACATACAATTATTCCTGAACAAAGTTCAAGGGATTCCATTTAAATAAATACTATGTAATTAGATTTGATCAAGTATTTCCTTACGAAGCAAATAATAGGTAGAGTCACGTTATCGCTCTCTCATACGTTATAATTGAGGAAAAATAGATTAGGTATTATATTTGGATTGTGCACGTGACGGCATCATTTTTAAACATGTCTAACTATAAAAACCATATTTATATAGGCTAATAAATTGTTTTTTTAAACTAATTTCTAACGTGACGAAACGTATTACTGATACCATGTGACAGGTTTCTAATACCTATACTAAGTCCAGCCCCGGATCTATGGGGGGGCAAGCCGGGGCCCATGCCCCGGGCGGCGAATTCAGAGGGCGGCAAATCCAAACTTTGACTACTGAGACATCCAGAACATTAAACGCATAAATTATTTTCCGCGGGGCGCGAAATGATGATGATGATGACAAAGTTAAAAATATAGGTGGTCGGGGGCGGCATTATCCAGATTTTGCCCCGCCTCCAAATAATTCAAGATCCGGGACTGACTAAGTCATGACTCATGAGTCAGCGAGAGTCTCATATCAATCTCAGTAAACAATCAATTATTTAAAAATCAAACGTATTTTTCAAAAATAGTCGATATATTTATTACCTGCGCCGCCACGTGGCTGAGCGGTAAAAAGGAGACCAGTCGATCGCGAGTCGGCTGCAGATCGCGACAACGCTCGCCGATCGAGAACGCGTCCCACGTGAGGTTGTCATGCGACAGCATGACAGCTTTCGGCGGGCCCACCGTGCCGGACTAAAATAACATAAAACTTGTTACCTCGACTGGCATTGCATAAATAATATTAGTAACTCTGCAATCTAAAGACTCCTACTATAGAGTATAGAGCAGGTATGTATACGTATCTATAAGCTAAGCGCAAAAGCGGTATGTTAGGAAAACCTTATTTCGAGCTAATCGAAGTTTTGTAAAGATAGTGTTATAGTTTTGTATGTAAAACTGAGATAGAGAAACTCTAAAGATTTTTTTAACAAAGTTCTTAACAAGATACCGTTATTTAGATAAGTTCATTGGATGAGTATTTCTTTAAGCTATCTGACGACGTAAAAATCAAGATTTTGATTTTTTTAGATACCGCTTTTGAGCTTTGAACGGCGATATAGTACCTATAAAGTAAATATATGATTATTCATCATATACTTACATGTATAAAAACCGTGTAGCTGATAATCGTATGAGGTATTTAAATTATCATTTTTGTTAATATTCTGCAAAATCATACATGTATATGGTATCCATGTCTTTAACCATGTGTAACATTGTTATACCCCACCTTACAGAGGTAGGTACTGCGCCCTATACAACAAGTAGGTGTATAGGCATTTATTATGTAGACAACTCTTACTAGAAAGTGTACTCGCTGTGTATCATATTTTTTATTGCCTAGTATGTACTTAGTTTGTTGTTGTTTTATTGATCAATATTAAAATAAAATCAATATCACTTTTTGTGTTAGCATAAAATTAAGTTATGACCTTATCTGTTGCTGCAGGTGGATAACTATCTATCGAATTTATTTAATTAATAATATCAAACGACACCTATTTTAAAACATAAAACGCATCTAGTTAAAAAAATATATACGCTTCAAAATATGGTTACTAGAGAAGCGGCGATGCATACATATAAATGATCTATTGGTTTTCAAATATGTTTCATAAGCAGCGTGTTTCACATTACACGGTAGAAATTTATAGATTTAATGAAAATTCTCTATAGTTATCAAAATATTCAAATAATTCGATACAATAATGTTTTGGGGTGTAAAAATAAGTGCGCGATGACATTCAATTGTACTGATAATTATTAAGATAACATCAAATTACTTACGGTGTAGACTAGCGTACAACATTCATTAACTGCAAGACCTTTAAGGATGTTGTTGAGCTCTGTATCGGGTTCCTTCTTACCCATTTCCACGACCTGCTCCCACTGAAATTAAATAAATACTTTGTAGTTATGTTTGAAATAATGCTATGATTACATATTATTAATAATAATGTTTTTCTTTCCGTTACGTCATATTTGGTTATTATTCCTGATTGGTTTTGCTGTTTAATATATAATAGTATTTTTATAATTTATAATTAGGTAAGTACTGAATTTTATTGAATACCATAAATAAAACCAGAATTGATAACTGTTTCGAAAATTTCTAATTTCCTAGGTAATTAAGTAGCTACGTGTACTCGGGTCACAGAAAATTATTAATTAAAATTAGCTTACACTGTAAACTCCAGGCACAGAGATGTCGACGGGGCCCTCCCATTGTACAATCGCTTTGAGATTTGCTAATTTGTTCCGCACTGATAAGATTTTGTCTAGCTGCTTCTTGTCCTGGACCACGCAGATGTTGGCTCTAGACGACTCCAGGCAATGGTAGCACGCGTCCGCCGAGTTGGTAGTGTATATGCCAGCAGCGTACCCTCTGAGCGAAGCAAAGTTGTTTAGTTACCAGGCCACGTAATATAAGATGTTAGGTGGAGATATTAAACATCTGTGGTACGATTAATGCTGACTCACCTATACTTAGTAGGTTTAGTTTAATCAACGAATTTTTAGTTAAATATAAACTTTTTATCATTAGGCAATTAATAGATAAGCCATGACACACCTTATACCACAGTACGGTATATAAATGCGTAATGCGGTTCTAGGTAATATTAAGTAGGTCCACATAATATTATAACATATGTGCCTATTTAAAAATATTTGACATTAGGTACTAATAGTATTGTTTCGCTGTTTAGATAGGAGGAAACTGTACCCGCAGCGAACAATAAAGTTTTTGCTCGACTAGCTTTCCGCGACGTAGAGAGCTATGTATAAAACGTCGCTTGGAGACGTTTGTTTCGTGATCTGAATACTTGATGAGCGATAGTCGCTCAAGCGAGTTGATACGATACATCGGTGATAATCCATTCATTCGGATGAATAATCAACAGAATAAATGACGCACCAATCTTTACCTTCGGATACAAGAAACAGTGCGACAGAGGCCTTTTTATATAGCTTATTAATTTTACATTTCATTAGATTTACATGTTTCATAAAATTCCCACATTATATTGCTGTTTGTAACGTAAATATTTTTAACCCGAATACGGTGGCAATGTCAAAGGAAGGGTATGAATTATGATGAAAATACTTATATATGAAAGCAAGTATAGTGTTATCAAGTACTTTATTATAATTATTTTTTAATGATTGCAAGTAGATTTCATCTGTTTGTTTGTAAACAAACATCATCATGTATCATGTATGATATTGATCACGGTTCCGCCCACGTAAAGATAAATCTGTTGCTGCGATACATTAGAGTAGAGAAGAGAAGCTTGATAACTTTTCTAAATGTATTTAACTAAAATTTCATCAATTATCCAAGTTGAAATAAAAGTCTCATATAAATTACAAATTATAATATGAATATTAAAAGTTTATTGTTCCGATTTTAAAACAATAGCTGGGAATATAAAGCTGTCGAAATGTTGGGTGCATGAATGTAGTTCAATTTAAACAGTTTAAGTAAAAACAGTGATTTATAATAAATAAACATACCTAAAAGAGGTCTAAGGTGCAAATTAGGCACGAGTAGTACTTATTATTCATTGATTTGTTTACGTTTTTGTTCGTAATAGATTACAATAAAATTAGTAGTAACTTGAGGAGGTTCCGTAACGTTACACTTGGCAAAATATCTTCATTCGTTCATACATTATATTAAATAAGTATGTAATCTTGATCATCTAAAATCTGGTACGTACTTAATTGCCCCATTGTTTCGTATCTTCGACGTCATGGGAGCATCATTTATGTTTAATACTTATGTAAATATCCAACGATACTTGGGTACAAATTGTAAATAAAAACGATGTAATTACTTCCCTACTCAACTGAAAAATGCGATTTTGAGATTATGATTATTGTAAAAATGTTTTGGTATTAGAATTTGTTCAATATTTTTTTTAGTATCTACAACGTAAGTATATAACTAGAATATCAAAATACATTTATTTGAGTAAGTTGGCTTTGATTGTGTTTTATTAAAAAAAACTTATGTGCTTATTGGTAACAGTAACGTGCCTACCTTCGTCGAGTTTAGTAGCCTATAGCTGGGATGATAAAATAATAATTAACCAGAAAACCCTTAAAAAATCGCGTAATTTTATATAGATAAACAGCATTTTAACTGATCTACGCAAAATATAATCAATTTACATTGTAATAAAGTCATAACTTACCCGGCGTGTATAGCAGCGAGGTCCGCTACGAACCACTGCTCTGAGTTGAATCCGAGAATTCCCACAGAATGGAATCTTTCAAGACCTAGTTTCAAAAATCCTTTTGCAACGATTCGAACACGTTCCTGGTATTGTCTAAAAAAAAATAAACACTCAGATTTTTGTGAGAATTAACGTAGCAAAAATTGTGGGCTATATTTTAGATTAAATTACTTTAAATATACTTTTGGTAATTGTAATAAATTACTACAGATATTCCACTATTTAACAGGGTGCAAAAAAAATCATGTTCTTTATAAGGATTTAACCTAACGAACGACTGACATAACTCAAGTTATAAAATTATTTGAAATATTTACAATTAAATTATACGCGTATTTTTTAATATTTTATCATCTTACTTGTAAGTTATTTTGTGCCATTTTCCGTCTGCTTTCTTTGTGGCTAAGGCAGTAGCGTCAGGGTATCTCGTAACCGTGCGGTTTAACAGCCCGGGAACAGAGATCGGCGGCTCTGCAGCCAAACCCCGAGGTTCTACCCTCAGCTTCACGTAGCCACCAGGGCTGCATGATATGTAGTCATTAGCTGGGATCACCTGATCCGGCCCTGTTAGCATTTTAAATGCACACTTATCAATAATGTGAAAAATACCCTCCCTATATTATATACTGCCTACTGCTGAGCACGGACCTCCTCTTCTACAAACAGGGTTTAGGCCTTAGTCTACCACGTTGGTTTAGTGAGGGTAGGCAGACAATACGATATTTTCTTTCACCGTTAAACAATATTATTTACTTATTTTATACTCTACCATACGGCGGTGGCAGGAAGTGTGCCCATTATTATGCGTATGACGTGGTTTGGTATAGCAGGATGTTTAAGCAATCTTTGGGCAAAGAGAGAATAAACAAATCACAACGCCTATACTCACTATTCAACTGTATGAAAATTATTGTACGAAGGAGGATCGATAAAATCCAATTAGTTGTTTGGATATTTCTAATAAGGGATTTTTTTACTTACTTACTATTATAGTACTTTTAAGGGATTATGGAAATATAGATAAAAATACGGAAACGGTATTGTGATATTTATCTAAACATACTAATAGATTTGAAACTCTATTCTTTATCGGCAGAAATATTTTAAATTATTCGTAATCTTGTTCGCAGGTGTCGTGCAGTTGTCCAATTAAATGCAAAATTTAGGAAGCAGATACGAATATTATAATTATTGAATTAAACTGTATTTATCCTTCCCTTATCTGTGATAACACCTTTGTTTTATGTTAAGCATCTGTTTTTTTATTTCAAACTAGCTTTTTTCGCGGCTTCGCTCGCTTTTTCGGTATAAAAGACCCGATTTATATTTTCCCGTGATAAAAAGTAACCTATTTGCTTCTCAGGGTCTTAAACTGTCTCTATACCAAATTTCATCGCAGTCCAACCTGTATTTTATTATTTTATCGCGTTCAGACAAACAAACGCGGGGGTGGACTTTGTTTTTTAATACGTAAAGATTAAACTGCGTAACGTATTTAATACAATGATAAGTTATCAGTATTTTACAATAAGTTCTAAGATTTTTGTAATACATATCCGGTTTGATATGGATCCGTGAATACTTAAGAAATTCAGCTGACAAGTACTATATTTTATGTTACAGAAATTTTAGCTTTATTCTAAAAAAGAAAAAATGAAAAATATTTTATTGGTGACGGATACAACTAGCATACAGCAGCATTACAAAAAAAAACACATTAAGACTATCATAGAATGTCTGAGTAAAGGCGAATCATCGAATAAAATATATGAATACTAATATGCTTACCATCCATATATTTTTGTTGACTGACACCGTTGGGTACTTGCATGTTATTGACTTTTATTATTTCTTCGCCGTTTTCCACAATGACCGTTGAGTTTTCCTGAAATTATATTTTATTATTTCATAACGCTCTTCAAACAAAATCAAGTAACTATGTATGAACTATGAGAGTTTTGTTATATGTAGTAAAAAGAAGATTGGAACACGACAACAGCAAAGCAAATTTACAGGGGACCTCTATATCCATTGATTACTAAATAACCGATGGATGTCAATATTATAAACATTATTGCCTTTCTTAGTACATGTTTGCAAAACCTTAGAGGCACAGCACATATTGAAAAGCTTGTGGACGGTGGTAGAGCCGAATGTAGAGTATATAATATAAAGAAAAAATGTTACTACAACATATTATAAAATTATTCATATGTTTAGATTTTATGCAGGCGTAACAATTTCCTATGATGTAATTAATACATGCAATGGGGCGTTTTAATCGTTTGAATTATACCTCATTGTAATTATTTTGGATATACATGGATTTGTCGTGTTGCTACACGGGGAATTCCAATTAACACATGGATTAAAAATAAATCAATTACGTAGAAATGTCGTAAATATATAATCTAAGGAATAAGATAAGCAAATAGATTCGCTATTGATATCGAGAGCGGTTAACCCAAGAACATAATACCATTGCTGCGCAAAATCCTAAAGATTAAGAAATTGATAAAAACGTACGATGCGCTCATACGTGGTACCACATGTTCTATTTTTGAGAATGTTCAAGACAATGTTTAAGTTTATTCAAATAAGTATTGTAGCCACGTTGTTTTTTCCACTGCATATTATATTAAACGAAGTGACTTTATAGACTCTATAACGTCGAGACATTATTATCCCTCGCCAGTTGATAAAATTATGCCGGCCTGTTCGAACATTTTATCGCTTTGTGTATATCCATTTGTTACGTCAAAATGCGCATTGGCATGTGACCATTGCTGCGTAATGCTTTCTGTCATAGCTAATGACTACTAATGAGTATGGTACTGAATGCGCGTTGTAAAATAAAACCTCAAACATTTGTTATCTGAACAAGGCCTTCTTGGGTTGAATGACCTCTCCATAAAGGCTGCGTGATAAGGTACAGGAATGTTTAGAACCTTTCTTACGACGTTAGCGATGATGTTCAAATAAATGGCAAATCAATCAATACGATGTAATTTCAGTTGTAGTCTTTAGCTCTTGCTTAGTGCAGAGGGTTATTTGTACATATTATATAATGATTTCCTATTTGTGTAGGTATATTTAGTAACTAAGGAAATTTACATATAATGTAGATAATCATGTATGATTACATTCATTACGATAAGCGGCGATAGCTTAGTTGGTTGTGAAACGGACTGCCGAGACGAATATCTGCAGGTTCAATCCCAAGGGCACACACCTCTGATTTTTCTAAAAAAATATGTGTGTATTCTTTGTGAATTATCGCTTGCCTTAACGGTGAAGGAAAACATCGTGAGGAAACCTGCATACCTGAGAAGTTCTCTATAGGAATTTCGATAGTGTGTGAAGTCTACTAATACGCACTAGGCCAGCGTGGTGGACTAAGGCGTAATCCCTCTCAGTAGTAGAAGAGGCCCGTGCCCAACATTGGGACAGTATATAATACAGTGCTGAATATTATTATATATTATTATTATAACATTCATTAGAGGGTGTCAAAACAAAGATAATCGCGTGGATAATTTTTAAAATCACTTGTCCGCGGCTCCGCCCCAGCAAATCACCTTTACCGATATAAAAGTGCATCCATAAAAACACTGTGTGCGTTTCTGGAATAAAATCTTACTTCTTACTAATATTATAAATGCTAATGCTTGTGATAAAATTTCGACGCTTGTACGTTTTTGATGCACTTATCAATGGGGGTACCCTGCGAATGAATATGCTTGTATGTTCAAGTTTAATTTTTGTCATAAGAAAACGCAGAAAAAACTGAACGGATACGGATGAAATTTGGTACACGAATGGACGTTCTTTATTAACATATAGGCTATTTCTTATGCGGGTAATTTGCCCCTATGAAAAATATTTGAAATTTTTTATATTTTTTTAAATTTATGGCGATGTCGTACATACCAAGGTTCAGTATAGTGATTTAGGAAGCTTTGTAGCGTGAAAGACTTTTTACGCGGGTGAAGCCGCGAGAAACATTTAATAGCCTATAATGTTAAAGTAGGATATGGTCTAACTTCATGTCATATTACTTTTAAATTCATATCTTGGTTACATGCTTGCTAACTTGGTTTCACTTTGTACAAACATCCAACAGCTTCACAAACTTTCACAAAATAATATAAGGCTTTTGAGTTAAATTTCCCTGAGTGTAAAAAATATATTGTATGCAAATTCCAAAATATCATGCAGTTTCTATTACATGACGTAAAATGTGACGTCAGATATGACGTCATGTAATAGTTATCAAGGTGAATATAATTAGCAAGTCACATTATGGAATGTATAACTAGTCGAATTCTCGTGTGTATTCTTGTAGAATGTAGCCGTCTACATTCTACGTCATTCTACATTTTCAGTCATATTTGTCAATTCTTTTGGTGCTAAGTACATAATACATTCATAGTATATTACTTTAATTATCTTAATAATATAGCTTTTGTTACTGTATATACGTAATTGTTGAATATAGTTTTTATGCTATGGTTGCCTTTTTAAAATATATATATGTATATAAAAAAAAAATGTAAAATTTGCACTCGTTTTCTCTTCTTTTCTCAAAACAAAAAACAAATCTCAACCTCTCTTCAAAATACTTCATTTAGAGACTTTCTATAGTGAAACATTGAACGAATACACGTTTATGTAAAAAATTTTACACAAAAATGAGTACAATTAAAAATGATGCAATTATTTGCGTGAAATCATCATAATGATGTTTTACTTTGATTGGCTATAGCAACATACAATAGATAGGTATATAAAATATTCCAAAACTATGGTATCCGATGCTGTACAATATTTTAAAACAGGCACTTCTACAGAAACTTTGCCACAAAAATAAAGATCACGAAAATAGTGTTTAGGCAAGGAACCCAGGCTTACGACTTTGGGCAACTTTTTAATAAATTATATTTTTCTAATCATTTCTAGTAGTACATGTATCTCAATTAACATATTTACTTATTTACTTCTCACATAAGCAGGGAATTTCTGTACTTGTAACCCAAGACTGACAAAATCATGAAAATCCCACGGTAAAAATAGATACACATCTTCAAAAAAATATCTTACATTAAATAAAAAAATCCTATTATCCCTAATTAGTTGGTCTTGATTGTATAAATATATACATATATTTAATTGCGTTCCGTTATTGGCCTATGTTTTCCAGATTTTGAAAGGGCGAATCATGTCCCGTCTGTTGATAGTCTATGTGTCGCCTATTTATTTTTCATGAGGGGCAGCAAAATCACCTTCGTGCACGTCGGAGAAAAAATTAAGTACACATAAATTACGAATTTGACGTATACTTTGTTAAATTACTTAGGCCATATAACATATTATAAAGTTAGTGTTCTATTGCAATTCACTAGAATTTATTTAAATGGCGTTCAGCTGATTTATCGCATAACATGTTTATCTACTGTGTTTTATATTTGCTTCTAGTCGTAAACTGTTATAAGGAGCTGTGTCGTAGCTTAAGTCCACTACTTTAAAAAAATAGGACCCTATAAAATTCTTTTTATATAGCGTTGGAAGGTTACAAATAAAATTACGGTATAAAATTGTGATTAGGCAAAGGGAAGTGAATCTGTTTAATTTCATAATATGTTACCTAAATTTCAATGAAATTATGAGTACATTCATAAGTAGTAAAGTCAAAGCAATAAGGATTTATAAGTATCCTAATTGTATTTTTTTTTAATCGGAGCCATTACGTATGTTATTTAGATGTTAAAACGATAAAAACTTGTAAAGATAACTATTATTATGAATTAGGGATTATATTAAATAGATCATTATCTAAATTAATTGCAGAAATATAATAATTTTGTCAAAATGTGCATTTTCACCACATATTTGTGCAAACATAGTAATCTATAACGATGTAATCAAGAGATATAAGTACAGGTTGTAGTTTGAAACCTCTGAAACTACGGATAAAATTCGGAAAACTCTTTCACGAAGATGATGTTATATTCTCCCTAAATGCTACGGAGTATGCCGTGATTCGCGACGAAAGGATAGTAGTAGTAAGTATATTTTGTTTTATTATGCAAAATTTGTGGCAATTATTGTTTTTATCTTTCCCATCGTTTGACAGACAAGTCTAACAACAATAGAGGCGGAAGTCCGAAGGTCGTACAAACATTATCTACCCGGATTTTATAAAACAATTACTTTATCAAGTCAAAGCTTTGGAATAACCCATGAAGAATACCGTCCGACTCGGGGAGTGGCTACTTGCATAATATATAGGTATAGGTACAATTTATTCAAAAACAATAGTGCTGATGGTAAGCAAAATAAGGATTACTAATATTTGGACAACCACGGAAATGTTAGAGTTCACCAAACAACAACACACCAGTATTTTATTTATTTTAAATATATTCTTCTAAAGATATTCATTTTAATTTTGGAATTTGACAAAGCCTAGAGCATTATACTATTATAGCAATAAATGTTATCATATTTAGGTATCAACGAGTTTAAAAATTAGCAACCCGGAGGCTTACTATCTGGCGCTTAAACGTAAGTATTACCACCGTGCCATATTTTCTTATCTTCTGAGGTATGATAACGTTTCCTGTATACACTATTATCAGTGGTGGTAAATAAAGTTGTAACTTCAGAATTTCGATATATTTACTTATTACCTATATTCTTTACATATGGATTAAACCATACGGTGTGTCGAAGATAATATTTCAATAATTTTTCTTCTTCCCCTAACCCATATTCCATTTCTTTTGGAACAGCAATGCGTCAATGTTTATAATCCCACTAATATTGTAGATGTTCATGGACAAAGAATACCACTTAATATCAACAGACATATTTTGTTGGAAGCTGCTCAACATTTTGAACACGTCATGATGATTTTCTTTTGAGATTTTTAACTCAATATTTTATTTAATACGGTAAAGCTTTTCTGTAAGTTTTTAAGTTTGATTTTTGTGGTAGTGTTTAAATTCGGATGTATGTAGGCAATCTATAGGAAATCAATCGAACTATCTACTTCTCCCCGTAAAGTAAGATTTTAAAATACCCTGGAATTATATTCGATGTCTAGGTAGATGTTATATCAGAAAGCAATGTCAATAATTTATTAAGTTCCATAGAAAATACCGAACTTTACGAGGATCTTCGAATGATTATTAAAATTAAAGGCAGAAACCGCCAAATAGATTTGAAAGATGTCAAAAAAGGACATTCACGCAGTCGAAGCCGCAAGAAAAATTATAATTTAATAATGTACCTTGTAATGCCACTGTTTTATTATTTATTAATAAAATTATTCGTAAATCCGGTGTACAAATCCTACTGATTGATTGTTTTGGCATCACTTAATTCATTATCGCGCATTACATAAATGGATCGTTTTTGTGTGATTACCGAAAATATATATTACTTATAGGTCTAAAATTTTTGGCAACGATAATTCAAATCTATAAGACTTATTACATTTCTCTTATATGTGATTATGCACGGACGCATCTATTTACGCACATAATACAATAAAATGGTATTATATCTGATTAGTCAGAACTGTAAATTATCTACCTACATTGACGTGATGCCTACCTACGACTAATTGATCATAGGCATTTTCAGGAAGTTACTGCTTATCTGATATCTTTGAATCTTTTATTTGTCATAGTTGATTAAAATACGGTAAAAGTTATAGGCAGGTAAAAAATGTTAATGGAATATTACAAATCATATTTTACGTCTAGATATTATGTAGATAGGCATAGTATAGGTATATTGTTAAATAAATTATCATGTATTTGTATCGTGCAATGTAACTTTGGTTCTCTACTAACCAAAGACCAACAGTAGGTCTTTTTACTATCAATAAATTAACGCGAAATGAGTTTTTATGACAGTTCTATGAGAAACAAAGTAAGTATTGCGTAAGATAACCAGTTTGTACGGTTTGTTGTCATTAATTAATTACTTAACAACACCGGAGTAACAACAAGCCTTGAAAAAAATTAATTGTCTTAAAAACATGCAGACAATAGAAGTACATAGGTAGGTAATTATATTCTTTATTTAATTAACATTAATCATCTTATAGGTTTAGGTACATTATAAATATATTGGTAAAGTAATATATAGGCAGTCTATTAGAGTATTTTGGCATAAAAAGATTTTAGTAGGAATAGAAATCAATAAATTTGTAAAGCAAAATTTTTTACGGCGATCAAATTTGTAAATTTGATCGTAATAATGTTTACATTTCTGTATAACTACTTACCTATTTAAAAACAAATACAGTAGGAATCCTTTTCGTGAGTATTGCAATAGCTTAATAAGTACAAAGAAATTATATATATTATCAAATATTCCCGAGCAAAAAAACATCCCCGATAGCAACTGTGCCGCACCGTCTTTAAAATATATCTCTATCCCAGTTCTATGTCGCTATGCGGCCTATTAACAAATCCGACACTTAATGCAAATAATTAAAAAAAACGCACCAAACTAATTATATTATAATACCACTTTAAATTCCTATGTTGTATTATGTAAGTTAAATAAAATATTATACTGTTAGATCTAACTGCAGTTTTATGATTATGCCAACGAGGGCAAAGATGTTTTCTCCCGCCATGAGGGGGCACCGTGCCGCGATAAAGTTGGGTGACATTGACACTTGATACGCTTTTTGTGTGACCTGTAGGCAGTAGTCACTATTATCTGACGGATAGTGCTGTATGTATCAACCATATTAACATTGTTTTTTTGTAATTTTAATACAAAAAGAAAACAGAAAATAAGTAATTGGGTAGGTACTTATGTATAATAATAATGTGAAAGTGACATTGACGGCTGTGACAGATAAAGTCAGCCCACCATGCTCCAAGTAACATCCGACTTAAAATATTTTACCTTCATTCTTACGAGTTCTTTCAGCCCTATATCATACATTGTCCCACTGTTAGGCACGGGCCTCCTTTACGACTGAGAGGGATTAGGCCTTAGTCCATCACGCTGGCCCTGTGCGTATTGGTAGACTTCACCCACCCTTAAAATTCCTATAGAGAATTTACGAATTCTTTACTTTTTACTTTTAATATGTACTTAAATTAAATGATATCTCGAAACTTGAAAGCAGGCCTACGTGTAACCAAACGAATTTATCATGTTCCACGCACTGCGCGCATTAACGACTTAATGTAAGAAAAAATAATAATATTATTTAAATTCACCCTTCTCGATTCACTGTTTTATGGATTGTAGATAGTACATTATCAACTGTTAGATTGATTCAATAGTCATTTATTTAGATTATTCATTCAGAAGTTACACTTATAAGGCCAGTATGATAGGTACTTATGTTTTCCTCCGGTTGCGGATTTCCCAACCCTATGGAGGTTTCACCACAGCAGGATCTCGGGATATCCTCTTACCATAGCGTAGATTGCTCTACGAAATTCAGTTTTGGACGGTTGCTAAGCATAACAATATTATGTACTTACTTACGTCACTTGCAATGTGGCGTTTGCGCATGATTATTCTTAAACACGACGCGCAATGTACACAATGTTAAAACGCGCGTCATAACTATATGATAGATATTACGTATTTTAAATAGATAGGTGATATGCTTAAAACGTACAAAGAGTGTAAGTACATATTATTCAATAGATAGGCCTTAATGTGACAATTCAGTGTCTTAATGTGTCGTCAACTATTGTCTATACTGTTATATAAATTTGAAGAGTTTGTGTGTTTATTTGAACGCCCTTATCTCATGAACTACTGGTTCGAATCCAAAAATTCTTCTGTTGGATTGCCTATTTATCGGGGAAGGTTATTAGGCTATATAAAATCACGCTATGACCAATGGGAGCGGATCATCAATGAAAGATGTTGCAAAAACGGGGTAAATTTGTTCCCTTTGTGAATTTCTTTTGCTGGCGCTTCGTAAATTGTTAAAGTGAGGCAACAGACATGTATGACAGAATTATTCCTCTTCAAAATTCTAAAAAATATATTATAAAACAAAGTCCTCTGCCAAATCTGTCTGTCTGAACAGGATAAACTCAAACTGCCCAACGAATTTCGTTGAAATTTGGTATTGAGATAGTTTAAGACCCTGGAAAGGATATAGAATACTTTCTGTCCCAGGAAAATATATAGCAGGACTTTTATCCCGTAAAACTAGTAAACAAAAGCTAGTAATAAAGAAAGGTGTTATTAGAATATCAAATTTGGTTCAGAGTGTAAAAATCCTTAGGTATAATTGTAACCATATTGACTTACGAAATTTTGTTCTTATAATGTCATTTTTGTTGTTTATGTATCTACTCTACTGCTTCTTCGTAGACCGTAGATAACGCAGGCATGCAATTTGGGATAATTATACAAGACGAGACCATAAATAAATAATTACTAGCTGTGACTGCGGTTTCGCCCGCGTGGAAATCTGTGTGTCACAAAGATTTTCCCGCAGGAATCCCGACCCTTGCGACCTTATCTACATTAATCGTTATATTTATTCAATTTATATAAAACCGTAATTTTCTATTAACTTCGACTTTCATCAAGAATTGCACTATCTTTAAGTAATAAGCGTACAAAAATTCATTCACTAGATTTTGAGAAAATCGATCCCTTACAGACAGCTAGCTTTTGGGGACTTTGTTTTATAATATGTACAGATTTTTTAAGTCACATCAGCATTCTTTATTTCTTCATTAAAGGCTATTACCTATGTAACAATGCATATTAAATACAGAATACTATCTCTCCGTTGTAACTACTTATGTCGAAAGTTACCGCATTACTTATGTTTTAGGAAACCTTAAATTTTATGTAACGTTTTCAATATGTTGACGACCGTAAAGTTTACCCATATGCAAGCAAGATAAGAAAATAACGCAAGATATGACATTCCCTTCTTATCACTTTATTTGTTGAACATGGCGAGGTTCTGTCGTCAGAATAAATAATGTTTGGTATAGACACATTCAAAGCGAGTATTAATCAATATCAAATAAACTTTATTTTCACGCAACGCATCAAAATATTTATTATTTTATGCATTCTGAGTTCTAACCTGTTACTTCCATACATTTCCTTTATGTGTAAGTAGTGTAACGTGAGTAAAAGCGGGTCACACAGGTGCCTATTCACAGATTCTTTGTAAAATATGTATCACACGACATCAGTGAATCATATTACAAAATTGTAATTGGAATCTTTACTGTATTTATATTATAAAGTACTAAAATACATTGTTTCGCCCGTCATGGCAAAACAATGTACCAAATAAATTAGTTGATCTAAAAGTATAACGCATGATGACTTTCAAAACATAATAAATAAACGAAAATAACAATACGTAATGGGCGTATATAAATAGAAATATCGAAATAACTCCTACATAAAGAATGGGTACTACATTTTACATATGTCCAGTTGCTTTACTTTTAGATGGTCACACGACAATAACGGGTTTTCGGCCTTACGGGTCGTCGTTCGCCAACTAAGAAGCCAGAAGTAAGCATGATATATTGAAAAGTTAAATATACCGCAGTCTAAATTACTAATACTTAAATAACTTTAGTTTCAACGTTATCAATGTCGAGCACCGCTGTTCTTGCCAGTTGCCACACAGTTTGTAACATTGGTTAGAAGAAAACGTAATCAGTATTGATAAATCTTCTGCCTAATCTGTTACAGGCCATTCAGTACATTTACGGATAGAAACGACCGCATTTATTTTATCTAAATTTGGACACAAACTTTATCTGCACTTTACCACATTCAACACCTATGTATTTTAACTTACCTAAAAAGAAAACAGGTTCAAATTTAATTTATTATTTTTCAAGGCCCCTCGTTATTTTTAATCGTGTATTCCACTTTGCAAAACTACACTGTTTATTCATTGCACATATTCGGTAAAACGTTCCGTAGACAAGACCACTAAATAAATGTTATTACAGTTATATCGCGATGTCTGACCCTGTGTAGGTCGAAGTTAGACGTAAAATTATGAATTGCTACGACCGAGACGACGCGTGCACCGCCGCCAACTGGCGTCTTGCCCTAGTGCGCGACCACGTACAGCTCAAGTTTAAAGTTCAATTCACTGTTTGCAAAAACTTGGTAAACAGCAAAATTTTTCGCGGGTTAAGACGGGCGCAAAGTGCTCGCCACATCGAAGCAGTGATCCGCGTCTGAGGCTATCCTCAGACGTGCAACTCAACTCTATAGTTGTGAAGCCAATAAGGCATGACATGTGAAAAACATGTAATAAGAAAGCGGTGATGCGTACCGTAACATTTTTCTGTGCCTGTTTAACGTCCATATCGGGTCGATGTTCGGCCGCACTCATATCACAGTGCACGTGTTCACTGGTGATCGCAGACTTCACTGGAGTGTGCGTGCTACACGAACCACTGATGTTTTTCTGCTCTCGCCGATAACAAGCCGGCTTTTGCTAATCGGTTGTTCGATACGCTAGTAGGATTTTGTTTCACCTATTATAAAGAAAAGGATAATCTAATCTCTTTTTCAAAACCACATCTATAGTTGTGCATTTTGTGTTAAAAATGCATTGAAACCTTTGAATTTACTTCAATAATATTGTACTGTTCAACAATTTGCGGAATTATATCCAGTAGCTGAGTAGAGCATGAAGAATAAACATAAAATATCAGCTATGTCGTGTTAGTACAAACCTACCAATTTTAGATTATTTACCCATCATATTATCATATTTAGGATTATCGTTACCTAGGTAGGTAGCTTAATATCATTACTTATGTTCAATAAGTAACTTGTTGTTATAAGGTACAAAACTTTGTACACAATTATAGATAATTACTAACTTAAATATTTATGAAGATATACATACGCACCTAACTACTTTATTAAAATGTATTAAGGTTATAGCTTAAGGTCCATTTTTCATAATTTCGTCGTATTAAATTTTAAAGGCCGAAATATCCATGCATATTAATTATTTTTACGTTTTTCTTTCAACTGCGAGAACTAATCACTAAGTAGACGTGAATTTAAATTCTTTACTTGTCAATACTTGTTTAGTTACCCAGATTAAAGGTGAAACAAAATGTATGAAAATGGACCTTAAGCTATAACCTTAAGCAATTTTACTTTCATAGAATTATTATGTCGTAACCAGAAGTAAGTATAGATCTATGTATTATGTACAACGTTTTTCTCTAAATATTGCGATTTTTATTATATAGTCGATATTGAGATAAGACTGCTTGAATGTGAGCGGCAGTCGACGGATGGAGGCCGCTGCTGCTGCTACACTACTAACTCTGACTAGTAATTACACTAATTACAACAATGTAGTATGTATCCAGATTTTTATGGCCCTTATGTCATTCGATAAATACATATGTACAGATACAGAATACCAAAAACTTTATATGATTTACAGCTCTAAGAATATTTTATAAATAAAGAACCGTAGCTTTACGAGCCTTATTAACGACTAAAAAAGTTTTTTAAATAAAAAGAAAAACATTATAACTAGGTTTTTAAGGTTTCCCTACGGTCGGTTTTTTCAATTCTTTAATCGACATATAAATTCATTAAGTACACTATTTGTTCATGTGGAGTCACTATAAATAATAGCTAGGTACTGGAAAATGCTGAAGCATTTATGAAGGCTTAAAAAATATATAGGTGTTTTATATTACATAGTATCATCAAGACAAGCATTGATTCTTTCTTAAGTCTTAATCAGTGATAAAACTTTGTTAAATCCCACATGTTTAAATTATCGTCGTTGCTCTGGGAATTACTTTTTCCCTTCAGATGGATTTATTTTATAATTTATTATAACCTAACTCTCAATTGTTGGCTGTTTAATTAAATGACTTTTTGTCATAATTATTCAGAGGGTAGAGGCCTCAGGACAATGGTAGTGGCTATGACAAAGGTTAAGAGAACCATCTTCAACCATCTCTATTTTAGTACAATACCACACAAAAATCCACCACAATAGCGCTAGCGTAGCAAAAAGGTATGATATGAGTTTAAGCAGTTGTAAATGGAGTGAAGTGTGCTGAGTTAAAAAAATATAATATATCTGGTGACTTGTGTACTTGATGTATGAAAGTTGCTGTAACTGCAGTATGTATATAAAACCTCAACTATTTACGTAATCCAAAATAATATAGTAATTAAATGACCCTGTAGGTCAGATAATGTGGAAACAATTTTAGTTTTTATGATCTTTTTGGTAACTTTATATCTTTACTGTTATAAAACTTAAAACAATAATTGAACAATAATGGGAAAAGTTTGTAAAGTGAAAATTTGTCTGTAGACAAAAAACATTTTTTAAGGATTACCGTCCATTTGTTATTTACAGATAATTTCGGTAAGTAATATGTAATTATATTAAATATTGATCATTGACTATAATTATTAAAAAAAATGCGCTATAATAAAGCAGAAATTCTTCTCTTGTATATTTCAATATTCTACTCTAATACTTAACTGTTGGCGCTATCTTTAAAATTTACCCACTGGCTACCGCGGTGCCATCTTAATTTAATGCTTGTGGTGAATACTTTTTCTTACTTCTACTTTCCATAGACACAAAATACCTATGTATTGTTCACTGGTATTTTCGTGACACGTACTACGACAAAAAACTCAAAAAATAATTACTAAGGGTGAAATCCCAAAATTAATGAATATTTTAGTCACCTATATCATAAGAGAGCTTTGTCGACTAAAAATTGACACCTATTGAATAACTTTTTTTTAAATATAAAATATACTTATATTTTGGCTATAAAATTTCCAATTCATCGTCTGCGAATGATGGAGCCACAATATAAAAATTGAATTGAATTGAATATAACATTTATATTTTGAAGTTTATAGGAAACAAATAAATATAGTTATTACCCACTGACGTATATTCTAGTTATTAACCTTTATTATCTATATCTGTCCATTTTAATGAACTTTCTTCGTGGAGCGGAAAGTAATTAACGTCGGCCATGTTTTCCACAACAACACCCGTACGTCGCACAGCAAACGTCAACTCAATTCGTTTACGAATTTCCATAAATATTTAATATCAGTTTTTATTAAAATCTTTTTGTTTTACTCCTGTAACTATATTAAATGATATAATGAATCGAACCGAAGGGCTGGTACAACGAAGAAATGTTATAAAGGACAACAATGGAGATGGATTGAAGGAAAATCACGACATCGACGATAAGAAAAATGATAAAAATTATGATGACGGAGATTCCAAGGAAACTAGACTGACGCTGATGGAAGAAGTGCTTCTTTTAGGATTAAAGGATAAAGAGGTAATAGATGGAAAGGGTGTCGTACTGGTGGAATGTAAGCGACTGTCCACATTCATATTCGTGTTGATTGTTTCAGGGTTACACATCGTTTTGGAATGATTGCATATCAAGCGGTTTGAGAGGATGCATATTGATTGAGCTTGGATTAAGAGGCCGCGTAGAATTAGAGCGAGCTGGCATGCGAAGGAAAGGACTGTTGTCTAGGAAAGTGATATTAAAGTCAGGTATGGACTCCTAGGGCTCATGTAGTTAATTTTGTTCAATGTCACAACAAGGCAGTATTTTAAACCACGTTTACCTTTATTTATTTGCCCATATGAAATTATTCTCTTATCTTGGAGATTGAAATTTGCCGGCCTTTCTAAACTAAGTTTATAATTTTATTATAATGTCAGTCATGATGCAATATGAAAATGTCAACAAACATCTTTGGACCAGCAATTAACATTATGCCAACAGGATGACAAATCTGCATAAGTAACATAACATGAGAATAATTAGATAACTTTTTTAATTCTAGATCTTTCTTAATGAGTGTTTTGTGTATTCCAAGACTTCTTAGTTCAAAAAGGTTTAAGGTTCTATACCCCAAAAGCAACCTCATAGGATTTGTTTGCGGCCCATCTTTCTGTGTCAAGACTCTTTTTTTCAGTGTATCAAGTTGAAATTTATGTCTAACACTTGGGTCTATAATCTTCTCAAGCTGTAATTTTTTTAATTTCATCATTGTGATCAAAAGAAATTACCATTTATGTTGTATATTTTTACATTGTTGCAATTTCACAAGGGAATCAAAACCTACAGGGTATATTTCTTGTTGAACTGTAATTAAAAGAGTTGACAAGAAGCAATGAATTACAGCACTTGTATAGGGTAAAAATCTAAAATTCTTATATTTGTACTTTAATAACAATGAAAGCAAATTTACCATCACAAACTTCTTATTTGTGATTAGTGCAATAACCACATCTAGGGATCAAACAGCCAGTTAAGTTTGTCAAGCTTGAACTTATATACTTTACCTATAAGTTTGTTGAACGCTTGACATGCAAATCCAAGTTGCACATGTCTGGTTTTTTTTAGTTCAATTTATTCTATATTATATTATTTTCATTGTTTGTTTATTCTTTTGAGGATGTCACTAATTATAACCTAAACTACTTAATTTACTTTCATTGTTAACATTATTATGATAACCCAAAGTGAAAGTAACATAATTGATTAAGTTAATTATATGATAATTTGTCGGGAATACTTAGTACAATAGCATGTACCTAGCATTGGTAAATATCATGTAATAATAATAATATCAGTCCTGTATTATATTAGGCCTTAGTCCACCACGCTGGCCTAGTGCAGATTGGTATACTTCACACACCTTTGAAATTTCTATAAAGAACTTCTCAGATATGCAGGATTCCTCACGATGTTTTCCTTCACCATTAAAGCGAACGATACATTCACAAAGAATACACACATGATTTTTAGAAAAGTCAGAGGTGTATGCCATTAGGATTTGAACCTGTGGACATTTGTCTTGGCAGTCCGTTCCACACCTAACTAGGCTATCGCCGCTTACTAAATAACATGTAAATTACAAAAAATGGTTTCACAGATGAGTTAAGGCTGAAAGTGTCAATGATTTCTTTGCGTTTTATGTATCAATTTTAATTTAACTTTTTTGGTTAGTTATGAGGTCTACCTACAGAAATGAATAACTGATATTTATATATTTATTTAATTTAAAACTTTCATACTGCAACTAGAGCGTTTTGCAGATGAGATTTTGTTCTTGGTGTCGTTGATTTAGGCTTCGTTTTGAAGACGTTATAAATTTTATTGTTTTCACAGACACCCCAACAGGAGATGTGTTGTTAGATGAAGCCCTGAAACACATGAAAGATACTGATCCACCGGAGACAGTGCAGAGTTGGATAGAATATCTTAGCGGTGAGTATTAATTAATAAACACTTAACCATATAAATAATATTGTACCTAGTTAAATCTGATAAGAAAATAGTTTCATGGTGTTTTGTGTAGGTAAAATTTTCAATTAAAATCCTGATAAACTTTGTATGTTATACATGTACAGACTTTTGTATATCTACGTCTGTATTATATTGAGTGATGCTATTTCCATGCTTCAATTACTAACTTATCAGTGGTGTATCGTAGTTGAGGCGCCAGTGAGGACTAGTCCCGAGCGGCATTTTACCGCTACAATACTGTTAAACCCGCTCCCGTGGGCGGCAAAGCAATTTTTTTATAACCAGAATGGGGTCAGAAAGAGTTGACTGAATTATTTCATGCCAGTCATTACTGTTTTTTAATTACTTAAAAATACCTATACAAAACAACATATACAATTTTTTTTTTTACAGTCTTAGAAATGTGTTGTCTTGTTCATTTTAGCGAGTGGCAACTTCGTCGGTACTGACTTGCAAAGTTATTTTGTGCTTAGGTTCTTTTTTACCATTATACTGTGACAATAGTGTAGCGCAGTGAAGGCGGCACTTTGAGGGGAGGCAAAATGTCGAAAATGAATCTTTTAAAAATGTCCTCCTGGGCAGCAAAATACCGCCCTACCCCACTTTAACTTACAATATAAAATTTGATTCTTTGATTGCACCATGAAACAATTTTGCAATAACTTAATAGCAAAGAACCTTGGTTTGTGAGTGAATGTCCATATTGTATTTAATTTAGTGATATGACTGCCAAAAGATAAAAATGCGAAAATTATCACAAACTGCTTGGCAATTTCTGTGTTTACATGTAACATGCCTGATAATATCTTCCATAACATTACCATTTACAATATTGTGTAAGATAGAATAGTGTGCAGTAGGAAGTATGTGATAAGCTACACTATAAATAAGTATTGCTCGGTCTATGAAATGTTATATAATTATCATTGTAAACAATGAAGCCTAGCTAAGTGTAGGAAAATACTAAAACAACTTTCCAATGTTTCAAACAGATATAACTACGGCAGTTATGTGCAAGCCCCGTTAATGTTTCAGTTTATAAGAGACTATCAAACAGGTTATGGCTAATCATTTGCATTAATATGACGGGGTAATTAGTTTAGTGCGGTGTCATAAATACTTTGTAGTTGAATTTGTGGAGTGTTGCTATTGTTGATATCAGTTAAATTACTTGCTTGCCTTATTATCTGGCATTTGCTCGGGGCTTTGCCCGCGTGGAATAATTTCTGGTATAAAAGTCCCGCTATATATTATCCCGGGATAGAAAGTAGTCTATGTTTTTTCAGGGTCACAAATTATCTCCATACCAAATTATATCGAAATCCGTTGGATAGTTTTTGAGTATATCTCGTTCCTACAGGCAGACATGTGCCTGGGGACTTTGTTTTATAATATAATTATTCTTTTAAAACTGTTTAAGAGGAACAATTGCGCCATACATGATTATTGCATATATTTAACCGTTTACGCAGCGCACGCAACAGTAGCTCTCATAATAATAAGTTTTTCCCCGTTTTTGCTATATTTTTCATTATTGCTGCGCTCCTACTGGTCACAGCGTGATAATATATAGACTATAGCCTTCCTCGATAAATGGGCTATCCAATCGTAAAAGAATTTTTCAACTCGAACCATCAGTTGCTGAGATTAGCGAGTTAGAACAAAGAAACTCTTCAGCTTTATATAATAGTATAGACTAGAATTATTTTTATATTTGAGCGTGTTGAAATATTTTCATTCCTATATTAGGTACACTTGCCCTGATTACTTATTACTATTCCATTGGTCTTATGTTTTATATAGGTACATAGTAAATTAAATTACATTAAATAACATAGGGTACAGCTGTGCATACATTTGTTTTTTCTTGCCTTTAGTTATGATAAAACGTGTGTAGAATAATATGTATATTGCCTTAAATTTCTTTGTTTCATATTAACAGTATTTGCTTACTTATATACTAAAACATATTACTTGATTATTTTTTTCTTTCATTTGTTGTTTGCAGGTGAGACATGGAATCCAATGAAGTTAAAATATCAATTAAAGAATGTTCGTGAAAGACTAGCCAAAAATCTAGTGGAAAAGGGTGTTTTAACTACTGAGAAGCAAAATTTCCTGCTTTTTGATATGACCACACACCCGCTCACCGATAATGTCGTTAAATGCCGTCTAGTCAAGAAGGTAATCACATCAGTTTTTTTAATGTCATATTACAGTTTGAATTTGTTTTTTTAATTCTATGGCTATAGAACTTGCTGTAGAGAAGAATTTTAAATAATGATAACCTGTACCTGTGCACACAACAAATATTCATAATATGTAAATATTTTATATTTATTGTAAGTTAAAAAATATAATAATATTGATATCCTTTAAGAGAATGTCATAACAAAACCTTCACTTTGATGTATTGGAATTCATAATATTATGCATACTCATGCATGCTACATTGTAAATATAAATGTTAAGCAGATATTATCAGTATTTGTATTTACATTATGGCCACCGTTTATGTTCAGTATTGGTATTTTCCTGGCAGTGTGAAGTAGAAATATGTATAGCATATTATCATTGTATACTTAGAACTTCCTATGAACTTACCTAAGAATTCGAAATAAAAAAAAATCGAAGGTGTGTGAAGTTTGCCAACCCACACCGGATCATTGTGGTATACTATGGCCTGAACTCTATCTATAAAGAAAACTCGTTCCCAGTAGGGTAGTTCTCAAGTACTGTTTCATATGTAATGCACCCAAATGACAGATTTTAAATTTGCGTTGATGGTATTTTAATCTTCTCAACTTCACTTTTTCTCTGATCAAAATTTGATGAAACTAAAGATATTTAATTTTTTCAAACATTAAAAGGTGATGTGCAGACGGACACTCCTTTGCTTATGAAACCCGTGAATTGAGTTAGCATTGAATAAAATCGAGAATATTCTCCAAGAAGTAATTACAAATTACTGGATAATTTATTTTAGGATCATATATAACTTCAGTAGAATAATCATCAAAGGACAAACATAATAAAACACTATAGACGAATGTGTTGTTCTTAGAAGACACTGATATCAAGAACTAAGTAATGACACTTCTCATAGATAATGATCTGATTTACTCTCGTATTATAAATACATATTATTATGAAATAATGTTAATATAACTTTAGATAGTAAAAGGCACCCATTTTTCGCCAACTGTGTATCATCTCATTACATGATAAGGGGCGAGTATATTGCCAAACTGGGCACAAATTGCAGGTACCAGACTAATGCTGGACAGAAAACACTCAAATGTCACGTTGTCCGATTCAGGATATGGAACCAGAACCTCAGGATTAGAGCGGTATTGCACCTATCTATAGACAGTCGAGTCGGTGTTGCAGGTGCAGGAGGCGGCGCTGCGGCGTTCGATATCGGACGTGGCGCACGCGGACAAGCGGTCGCTGGCGCTGTTGATGCTGGCGCACTCGGCGGACGTGCTGGAGAACGCGTTCGCGCCGCTGTCGGACGAGGACTACGAGCTGGCCACGCGGCGCGTGCGCGCGCTGCTGGACCTGGACTTCGAGGCGGAGGCGATGCGCCCCGACGCGTGCCAGATCATGTGGGCCGTGTTCGCCGCCTTCACCAAATAGCGGTAACGCGCGTTATCAACGCCGATAACTAGACTAAATATTCATTCGCGACCGACCATCGTCATACAATTCCGTTTCGGCCCGTTTTAAGATTGCAACAAGTACGACTAAATAAAGGAATTTAACGTATTAATTGATGAAAAATTGGTGAACAGAGGACTTCATAGAATAATTGCTAATTAATGAGTTGATCATGTCAGATAGAATAATGAATTGGTATTAAAAGAGCTTGTAAAACACTGGAACTATTGTATATGAAAAATTGATTGAACCAGTATTAAATTGTCCGATTCAGTTTATTGTATCTGTTTGTATTGATATCAGGATTAAATATTTCAGTTATCTGGAGACGGGGCGTTTGCCTGATCTTGTAGCCCTATAACATAGGTATAATTTAAATTTATATCGTAGGTATAATTTGTATAAGATCATGATCATTGTTATGGCACAAATAATTTAGGAGTGTCTAAATTAATGTATCGTATCTGTTAGGTGTTATATTTGTATAATCTTGTACAGTTGAGGTTTTGTAAAATGGACACCAAGAGTATATTATATATTTATTAGCCAATTAGTTTGAATATAATATTTTAGCCAAAAACATTGAGGTGACTTTTTCAGATACACGTAATTCCGATTTATGAACGACAGTTTCTAACGCTCAAGAAATGTGTCAGTACTTCCACTAGACCAATGACTGAAAGTATATGTGTAGTATAAATAGGTGCCAGCAGCTGTTTCCACATTTCTCAACTATACCAGCTTATACATCAGTATGTATTTTTTGCAACTTTTAGCTTTATTATGTCTTTGTAAAATATTCATAAAGTATGTATCATTTAATGTATGTATGTATATGGTTTTATTTTTCCACTTAAATCGTGATATGTATATGTAAATTGAAAGGTATAATAATTAGGGCTTATATTATTATTTGCCGTCTTATGATTTTAACAATTTATTGTAATAGAATTATAAATAGTTGCCTTAAATATGTGTGTAGTTGTTAGTGACAGTGTAGTATCATCGCGAAAATAAACTTTCAAATTATTGATTGAAAATGATCATCTCACGATTTGAATATCATTCACGGTGCACAAGTGATAATCAAATTAAAATAAACGCGATCGTAATCGGTCCCTTTGTGGGACATTGATTGTAAATTACAGATAACTTTGACAAAAATCATAACTGTGTTTTGATAAGATCTGTACGATATGAATACAGAATGTTAGCAGTTTGTTGTGCCATGCGCGGGCTACATTTACGTCAAATATCCATACTCTAAACGTAAATTTCCTTGAACATATTTTGTTTAGTAATGATACCGTATGTGACGAGGCAATGTATAAATGTTACTGTACGCCCGCTCCGCAGGTTATTCAGGCCCAATATGGATGCGTTTTATAGAAAGAAATTCACGGTGATTTTTATTAGTTCCTGAATATTTTTTATTATACTCGGCTAACACATGATGCATTTCATTTGGCCTTTTCTCTGTTAAGAAATTGTTATATGTATGGTATTGGCTAGTATTTTATTTATTGGCATTTCTATGTCATTCGTATGTTTGTTAGTATTATGAAGGTAATTTTTTAAGTATGTACTTATATCTGATTCATCCTTTTGTGATTTTTATAATTTCATGAGTGCGTTAGTAACATACATGATAAAATTTTTAGCCTTTACTGACTGAGATATACTTTTTCAATAATGTTTTAGAAATCAATCATTATCTATCTACTTAATAATAAGAAGCAGTATAGTTGGTATAATATGATTATGTTGTAATACAAAAGAACGTAAAATTTCAAACAAGTTTGACCACAGTCCATTGAGGATGGATAAAAATTTAGTTTTCATAGCACTTGTGGATGAAATTATGTTAAACATAATTTTAAATTTGTATGTTATTTATTGTAGTGCTTTATCGGTTTGTATATACGTGTATTGGTTTATGTATATTTAACAATAACAGCAGTCCTACTAACGCGGTAAGAAATTCAAAAGTGATGGATAATGTATAAAGAAATAATTATGGTAAACAGTTATGTATCATACACATAGGTATTATGAAATTAAAAATTATTCAAATATATTCGTTAGTAATAAAATATGTTGTGTTACTCGGCTCAAACCCTTATAATGTTCTATAATCTACGCATAATAAAATTGTAACAGGCCGATGTCTGTACATTATAGTAATTGAAGTACTAATATGACGCGTTTTTTAAACCAATAGAAGAGAAAACAAGATTTTTAGAATTTCTGTATGTATATTTATCAATGCATAACTCTACTACATGGAGTTGATTGGTATTTCCGCTCATGTTTTGCTAGAAATCTAACAATATAACATCTATCTAATAAAATACAGGCTCCATTTTATCCCAGAAAAATTTTCGCGGGTAGAACCTCGATTAAAAGCTACTGTGTAATATAGTTACCCTGACGAATATATCCGAAAATAGGAATTAATTAAACTTACTAAAATTATGTTGGATGATTTTACTAATAGTGAAATTCTATTCTATGAGCAGTGGTGGTATTGAAACTCTTCTCAAATTGTAAAATCAACCAATTTTATCCATAGAGTATTTTGTTCTGTATCCTAATTATATACCCTATTTACGCATTATCATATAGTTTTCTTATAGAACAAGTGTGGGCGGAGTGGGCCTCATACTTTGAGCTTTAATGTGGGCAGCATAAATAGCTTTTTGTCCATTGCAGTATCGGAAGAGGCTAAAGGCTTATGAAAAAAAAAATGATTTTATAAAAAAAATAGTAGGCATGGATAAAAGTGGACGTACGGAGCGACATAGTCGTGAAATAACGACTAAGCTCCTTAAATAAAATTAAAAAAAAAAAAAAGAATAAGTTGCGTTTACGTATTTGTCGATAGTTGTTTGACAATACTATGCGTCCAAAAACTTATTATTTTTGCCATTGCCGATTCCCATATATTTTAAAATTTACCGTTACCACGGTTACGTGGTTTACTATTCGAAGCTTACACGTGCGGTCACGGCGCCGTACTTTATTTCTAAATACGCTCACACGTCGCTGTTAAACTATACAAACATTGACAAACGAAACCATTACAAACGTTAATGATATGATAACCCCAAAATTCGTGTTTGGGATACTGGTCGTTCATCACTAGGTTAGAATGTTCAAACAAGAAAAAACACTGCGGGTTTAATATCTGTAGTAAACAAGTATTGTTCAACTTCCATGCTTGACAGCTTTTGCTTATTAAGGCATTAATACAGAGAATAATTTAATAAACAAGGTGAGTGATTAAGAACAAACACGTCTATTTTTCCAGTGTTTTTATTAAAAACTCATATTTCACACATTGGATAAGTCTTATATCTCTTCATGACTTTAAATTCAATAACAGCTCTTACTCAGATAATTTTAACAGTCCTGTAAGACAAATTTTTAGACAATAATTTATAAGACTGATAGAGAAACTACGGACTAACGTTTTAGAATTTGTTTACAATATTTAACATAGCAGCAGTTTCCATGAGGATATAACATCATAATATAAAAGTATCTGTTTAAGGGCCTTTAACATTATGATATATGCAACGAACGTTCTGTGCTTGCAGTTGTAAAAAAATATAATGAAAGAATGATAAATAATTTTATTAACCATTATAGTCATAAGCATTTTAGTCCTGCCTCCCATCTCCTTTCCTACCCATTACGATCTTGATCTAGTGTCGTGGTAACCCGAATTGTCTATATTTACATCAATGGTTTTTTTCGAAGTAGCATTGTATAATTTGGGGAGACAGAGTTTAACTTAACCTCATATTCGGAGCGAGCTTTACACTTTATTTTCAACTTTTTCGATTTGAAAGTATCCCTTTTGATGACGCAACATGCTCATTATCTCGGAATTTTACCAGATTGACTCTGTATTTTGATAAAAGGGCTTTGCTCCGGAGATGAGAAAACCGAAGATCGGCCTGACACAAGATTTTGTGGATATCCGTCCTTTTTTCAA
Source organism: Manduca sexta (assembly GCF_014839805.1). Lineage (NCBI taxonomy): Eukaryota > Metazoa > Arthropoda > Insecta > Lepidoptera > Sphingidae > Manduca > Manduca sexta. Next base: position 9,463,976 of record NC_051139.1, read on the forward strand.
AATCTTTGGATAGTTCGTTTTGACCAAATTAAATATCTCTTGCGACTGCCTTAGAAACCACGGCGCACCGGCCAAAATAAAAGTACCTATGGCATTTACTTACGATCAAAAAAATTGAAATTTATTAAATTTACGATTTTGATACTTTGCCGGAGATTATCGGAACAATCTCCAAATCCTAAATTCGTCTCCGGTGCAAATCCCTAGTACACAATATTTATCATTAATTTTCGATACAATCGAATGGTACAAGTTGTTAAATATGATCGTTTGGTATATACATAATGTAATGGGCCCCTTTTCATGATACTGTAGCAGCAAGGAATCTTAAATGGATTCACGCATATTACATCATGACTTGTACAGTCAACCACAAAAGTAGATGAAAATTTTTTTGTGAGTTATAGCAAATTAAACTTCAGAATTGACTTTATTTTAAATAAAAAATATTTTCAGTGAAGTTGAGATGTAAAAGCGTTTTGAAGTTTCGAAATTGTTCAGCTACTTTTGTGTTTCATTGTACATCATATTATAGTGTCAGCAATAAAGACATTATCTAGATTACAATAATTTTTAGTTCAAATAGTATTTTCTTACAGGATTCATAAAAAAAATTAAACACTAAAGAAATAAATATCGTTTATACTATGAGACGATTAAATAAAAAACGATTATTCTAATGGTAAGTTTGAATAAAAGTCGTGCTAACGATAGTATAATCAGCTACTTGTAAATTCATAAACATTCCCAAAAATCGCCCATCAGTTCTTCACTTACATACACTTCAACGTTGGTTCTTCATCTCACAGCCCATTCATTATAAATTAGAAAGAACAATACTATGCATATATTTAAGCGTAGTTTCATTCGATTAACTACAATTTTAAAATCATCTGTACAGTTGTATAGACTAATATCTTAACATCAAGTGATTATTATTAATAAATTAATAGCTTAATAATAAAATGGCGACCGTCTCAAGCCTCTCAAAACAAAAGCGTTTCTTGGCAGACCTTGATTTGATTTGGATTAAGCTGGAATCTTTTGGTTCCCTACCTAACTTTACTTCTAAGACTTACCTAGTTGTAAATTAATAACTAAATTAAAAACAAACTTATTTAAATTAAATCATACCGACAAAAGCATGTTACTCGCTAAATGTACGAACTGTACTATAATTTTTATGATCAGTTCAGTAGAAACAACACTAAGCCTTAACGGACAGCATAGAAATATGAAGAGCAATTGATGTTGGTACCCTTAAAGGTTATAGGCCAGCTTATTTACCCAAGGGCTCCTACTAGGTTCTTATTCAATGGGTCTTAAAAACGAAATTTTGTAAAGCAATTTCCAAGACAAAATCCAGTAAAACTGGCGTAAAATGGTGGAGTTTGACACTTGATCCAGGAAAAGACTCTACCTATTAGCTTAGATTTCAACAGCAATATTTCTAATGCATGTTTCTCTTGATTATTTTGTTGCCTCTGCTGTAGAGGGACTTTTTCAAACACATGAGGTACGTTAACGTGTTGCTTACAGTATCGTGCAAATATTGAAGACGGGACAGCCCGTTAGAGTATTAATTGAATCCTCGACTGACGTATTAAATTAAAAGACTAGTGTGAAATGCATTGGTGTCGGTTCTCGCTTAAAGATAGATTTACACATCCTTAAGAATCGAAACGAGCTATAATAATTTCATATCACTGTGTGAAAGTAAGAAAAAAATTAATTACTATGTATTTGATGACTGATGTAGGTGAATGTCCACTAAAGTTACAAATTAAGTGTTATTTTGTCTAAATTGGATTTAAACGGTGTTTTACGTCTGTCACTTAAATCGCAAAGCTTCTAAACAAGGTGGTAAGTGTAATCCTTCCTGAACTTATGGATGTGAAAATCAGTCTTAATGGAATAATAGGACTAAGTTAATGTAATACTGGTGCAGGTGGCTTGAGATCGAAGGTGGCGAGCTATAAAGTGGTGGAGGAGGGTCGGTGCGCATGCGCGCGCTGTCACCACGCCTCCGTGTACCTGATGTCGTATTCTTGCAGGTGCGGCAGTCTCTGGCGCAATATCTCAAATGCCTCTGCCGATAGCTTGGTGCTGTTTAAGTTTAATCTTCGTAGGTTGGATAGACCTAAAAATAAATAACTTTATATAAATGTTTAGTGTAGGAACAATATGATACTACTCATAATAACATAATAAAAATGACTAATAATGACGTGATTGTTGGATAAATACATTTTATATAATGAGGAAAATTGAGCATACCTAACTATTTCATTATAAAATAATGTAATATAAAATTTATGCAGAAATAACTTTACCCGACAAAGCCTCAATTCCCTTGTCTGAAACTGGTGTCTCGCAAAGATTTAATACTTGGAGTTTGGTAAGGTGTTCTGCTATCAATTGCACTCCGCTATCGCCAAATTTAGTTGCCCATAGGTTTAAGTATCGAAGTGACGGCAGCTGCACAAAAAATATACAAAATCAGTATTTAATTAAATAATATCGCGACAAGCATTACTAGCTTTAGTAATTGTCTATTGGTCACCAATATGTGATTTGCAATTTTAATATAGACAACCCCTTTACAAAACATATTACAAATTACATACGCGGATATCTACGCCTCACGAAGAACTTACAAAAAATACATGCTTGAATATTTTAATTTTTAAAAATATGTCATTAACAGCGGATGGTATTAACTTTTACATTTGCACACTAACTACGTAATTACAAAAGTAGTCGTAATAGTGAAGTATAAAAGTGTTGTTGGTGACCTTGATGAGATGTTGTGCGCAGGCGCTGGTGACGCTGGTGAAGGCGAGCGAGAGGCACTCGAGGTTGCCGAGCGCGCCGGCGGCGAGCAGCGCGCCCACGTCCGCGTCCGTCGCGCGCACCGGCAGCGCCAGCCGCCGCGGCCCGCCCTCCGCCTGCTGAGCGACACACTTCACTTTTAAACTATTGTACTCAACAAAGAGATTTCTTTACGAAACACGGGCACTGCTTATCAAAACGGATTCAGCCCATGCAATTTGTAAAAATATTAACGAAAGATAGGAATAGGAATATGTAGAAAAAAAGCAAAATTTTAACTAAGGTCAGGTGGGGCAAGTGCACCGACGGGGTAAGTGCACCTACCCTAAAAAAATCGAGAACTATTGATGTTATACACTTACCGCAATCTTACATCTATGCTACTAACTGAAATACAGTTCCACTAAAAAACATAAATGGCTATGTTCATTTTAATACGATTTATTCGCCATTTTATTTTAAGTGTCATTTAGACCTGTAAACCGAGTTGACCCCGTGAAAGATAACATCAAATATTTCAAGATATTTAACATATTTCTGTAAACCAGTAAGGTGAATACATAGTTTAAACCTTTTATTTTAACTTCCTGCCTGAATTTTATTTATATATACTAAAATAAAGGATTTTTTTGCGATGCGATATTATGTAACTACAAAGTGTCCTTTTGGGCAAGTGCGCCACAGTTAATAGTCGTATGGCGCACTTGCCCCTGATCCATATATAACCAACCTTTTTTGAGAATAAGTTTTACTAATATGAATTATTGTTATTAAAATGTTATACTTAACAGCAGATTTTTTTGTACTCAAGGTATTTTGTTTTGAGCCGACTTAAATAAAAGGGCGTATTAGTTAATTCGTTTTTACAAAAGAAAAACTGAAATACCTTGGTGTAGAGCAACTTTACGTGAATAGGTTGCAACTGTTCGATCAGGCACGTTATCTGGGTATAATGCAGCTCAAACATATCAAATGTCATAAGGCCAAATTCTAAGTAATTGAGTTATAACGCATTCAAAATTGTTAATTTCTACATTTTTGTATGTTTTTTTTAGTTTTTAGAAATAAAATGAATTTTATATTAGGGCTACCATTTGTTTATTCCATCACATCCGCACACAAAACTCAAACATAGCAAAAAATGATATATCAAAAAAAAATCTAAAATGTTTTCAAGCCCTGATTTACGTATATATGGCGCACTTGCCCCGAATTTGATTTGACTTTTTTTACTTTGAGCAAAATATTATTAATTTATGGTCCGATTTCCTTGAATGGCTATAGGTTGTTATCACAAAATACCAAATATTCTTAAATTAATAAAATTACATTCTTAAATCAGCACAAAAAGAAATTATTTTGCATTGAATCCAGCTATGAAAATTTTATGGCGCACTTCCCCCGACTGACCTTACCTTACTAAATTTTCGTTTGCGATATCCTTAATTTAAAAAATGAAAATTTCCACTATATTTAAAAACAGGATTTGTTATAATCCGTCTCTACATTTGTAGGAACAGCGTTTTCATATGGTAACGTTTGATATTCCTAAATGGTCTTACAATCGTTTATCTATTGTCATTGCCGACATCCTTCAAAAAATTGAGGATCACGGTTTGCAGAGACAATACACCTAAGTGAGTTTAAAAACAAAATCGGAAAAATTTGTAGGTAAGTACTGTATTTTTATACGCTTATTCTACACGAAATAAATATTTGTTATTACGATCTACGCAGTTTTCTTTTCACTCACCAATCGTTGGAGATTTTGTTGTCTTTCACACAAATCCTTGTAGTATTTCTGGCCGAGCTCGGTGCCTTGTAGCGCTGCGATAATTTCCAACTGTGTTTGTTCACCACTCGTTACTTCCCACTCGAGCATTAAACATAAAGCCTCTAATGCAGCCGGCTGAAACAATAATAATTAAAATATTATTTATACTGCCTAATGCATATATAAGTATATTATTATATTTCCTTTATCAAATAAACACACAACACGCATTTATCCCCGAAGGAGTATGCAGAGACGTAACCAGGACATCCACTTTTCGCCAAGTTAAGTGTGTTCCGTCCCACGATATGATAGGGGACGAGCCTAGCGCCATATCGGGCTCAAACTCTAGACTCCGGGCCGATACACAGTAAATATATGGAAAATTCTTACGTAAATAAATGAACATTAAAACGTTTATTAATTAAGAACATCGCGAAAAACATGTTTGTAGAAATTTGTGCTAATATTGTTTGTTTCAGCCAATAAGTACCTACTTAATTGATTTAGCAGAATTTGTCGTTAATGACATGAAATTGTTTCTAAATTAGTTCTTGCACGAGGTTTCCAGAATTGTCTTCAAGGAGAAAATTTATTAATATTTTAAAAACTATACTCACGTGTTCAGTCAAAGCGACCAGCAAGAAATCAGGTAGCTGTTTGCTCATGCTCTGCAGAAAACTTTTTCTCTTGCTACAACAGTTTATTAGGCTTCCCAGCTGTAAATGAAACAATTTGTTTAAGCCACCGTTATCACATAATGAGATATTTTTATGGCATTAAAGAATTTTATGGTCTAGAGAGCAAAAAAAATGTATACAAAAATTGTCTTCTTATAAGTAGTTATCATAATTTTTTCAATTGCTAGTTGGTTACATATGATTGGATATTATTATTGATAATAATGTATCCGGCAGAAACCATTTGGAATTTACGTAACGTTAAAACCGAATAAAGATCTTTATTTATTAACATTATCATGTTTCTTTTTGCCGATTGCTATATCATTCGAAATGACGTCAGTGCATATATATTTAAATACATATACAGACGTAGGTTTGATAGTGCCAGATGATTACCATATCTCCCCAGAGTTGACAGAGCTCTTTATTTGGTAATGCGAGTAGTGGGTCCGAGGGCGCCGCAGCTCTGAGCCAGGAAGGTGGGTACAGCCTCGCCGCCCTCGCTGGAGCCACGCAGCTGTGAGCCGCACAGCGAGAATCCAACGCTAGCTTGTGGAGAACATTCCTGAGGCGCTTTGCAACTCGAGGGCAACTCATCGCGCCCCCGCATACCGGCACTGGTTGGAGCACAGCACCCACCACTAACAACCAGTCTTCGTATTCACACCTGAAAATAGATGCAATCGGTCAAGAAAGTTTCAGTTTTCTCACAGTTACGCTCTTTTGGTAATAATAATGTCAGCCCTGTATTATATACTGTCCCACTGTTGGGCACGGTCCTCCTCTACTACTGAGAAGGATTGGGCCTTAGGCCACCACGCTGGCCTAGTGCGGGTTGGTAGACTTCACACACCCTCGGCAATTCCTAATAGAGAATTTCTCAGGTATGCAGGTTTCCTCAGCAAGCGATAATTCACAAAGAATACACACATAATTGTTTAGAAAAGTCAGAGGTGTGTGCCCTTGGGATTTGAACCTGCGGACATCGTCTCGACAGTCCGTTCCACAACCAACTAGGCTATCGCCGCTTTTTTGGTTGGTTAAGGTTAAAGTAAATAAGACGAAAGCTACATACATGTACTCCAATATATCGGCAAAGCAGAGCACTTCGTCCTCGTTGTCGGCGCAGACGTGTGGTGCGGCGGGCTGGCCGCGGAAGTGGTCGTCGAGCGCGGCGAGCGCGACGGCGGCGAGGTTGGGCGCCGCGCGCGGGTACGGACACGCCGCGCGCCCGCCGTGCGTCACCTCCACGAACCGACGCACCAGCGCCGACCCAGAGTTGTGCGCGCTCACGGCGCTGTAACCACACCTCTTATTCAATAATGCAAAACACAGGAATCTAGAGAATTGGCAGCGTCCGACCACCAGGAGACAAGAGTGCCAATCAAAACTATGAGCTTTTCGGTTGAAGCGTAATGAACGAATAATGAATAGGGGGTACCAACGCAAGTTATAGATCTGTGATCTTCTGTTTGTTGTCGTTGAGACCAGCTGTAACCTCGATAAGTACCTCATTACCTGCTAATTGCTATAACTTTCATTTGTCATATCATTGTGTCTTAGTTCATCGGACATTACCCTTAATGTCGACCCCCTTCATTTTGAAGTGAGATATTCGGACACATAATTGAGTGTTACAGTCTATAGCGTCGGAATGTGTAAAATAGATTATTTAAATCTCATTTTAACGTCCTTGAATGTAGGAAACGTCCGTCGTGGTGATTGCATTGACGTCACAGAGACTGAAGTCAACGTGATAGATTTTACTGCCTCGTGCATATTGTGACGGCGCACTTACTAATGTGCATAATAAACAAATGTACCTGTTCATTCAATTAAATGTAATCCAAAGTAGGTACCAGACCTTTCGCATGCAGCCGCTCGTCTGAGTGGGTGCCACGACATTCTTTATACCAACCATAGTGTTTTCAATTGGAAAGATATTGAAGCCAAAGTAATTACGGAATAAGCCGATATGTAAAAAAAATATTTCTTGGAAGACTAGCATTGTCCAGTGTCATGCATTACTTAGAAAATATAGCTAAACGCCATCAGTGACATCTTTTCATTATTAAAAAAAATAACACCTTACTTAGCCATACTATAATAGGGGTGGGTGTACATAAATCCTATCAAGATATTTTATAGATACCGAACGGCTTAAACATTCAAAAGTCACGTTGTAGAGGTTCTCAAAAGACATATTGTTTATTATGACGTATGCAAATAACACATAGAAATCAACACAGTTGATGTTACCTTATATAATCCCTGACGAGTCTTCGTGCGTCGGGCGCTCTCGCGAAATCTACGTTTCGGGTGAGGACACGGCGCACGGGCGGCGCGAGCGCGGGCAGCGGCGCGGCGCGCGGCCGGCGCCGGCACAGTCGCGCCAGCAGCGCGCACAGCTCGCCCGACGCACACCGCTCCGCCAACAAGGGGGCTGCCGCGCTTATTACGTTCTCAGCCCATTCTTCCCAGTCATTACTATCTTTTTTCTGAAATTAAATAAAAATATGTATAGTGTATAGATAATAATTATAGACACGCGTACTGGTGGGACGTACGGGAGTGAGAGGGCGCGGAGTGACTGCTCACCGCTCACTCACTCACTCACTCTCTTTCTCTTCCCGGCCGCCGGGCGAGTAGCAGTGTCAGTGATACCATCGGATTTGTTTTATTAAGTGCCTACGAAGTAAACACAACAGTGTGCATAAATTATGAAATCATAGGTTAATTAATAACTGGTCCACCATGTCCGGAAAGGTGAAAATAAAAGTTGATGTGTTTTAATCCTATTCCACGCGTTGTTCTACGCCCTTTCGCTTATCACCGTAAAAATTCAAATCGAGTAAATATGTGGGCACGTGGTGGGTGCATGTTTTATGATAACCAACGAACGATAACAACATACAGCTACGCTTTTCCGTTATGAATGATTTGTTTGATTCTTATTCAAATTGATACTAATTCACAATAATTACTGTGTATATTAGCAATGCCGACACATGTATAAATATACTATGATAGTAACATTTGTTTATAGTCGTTACAGTTTAATTCACAAGTGGCTAAGTAGGCAGCAGAACAGGTACGTCTAAATGTACATTTTAAATGACATTTATACGTCATTCGACATAAATTATGAGAACGTCACGATACAGGAAATATGCAGTGAGTAACGGAAAATTGATTACAGTGGTTTTAAATTTCCATTATATACAAATTAAGTGTCTTACCTCCGATAACAAGTCAGTTAATATTTGCATTGGAGTTCGTGTGACGCTTTCATCTTGTAGCGGTGTCGTCATCACGAAATCAACCATATTCTGCAAATTGCAAAACAATCCGTTTACTAAACTGTTCATTCAAAAATACACGATGTCAAAAAGTATAAAACTCGCTTTATGTACCTTTAGTTCTTTCAAAACCACCTCCTTCCTTATAGATTTTGTGAGAAAATTACGATACCTTATGATATTTCTCTGTGAACAAACGATTGAGATAAGTTTTGATGTCTTGACGCACAAAAAACGGGTTAATAATACCTATATAGAATTGCTGCGATACTTACTCTCCAAATAATTGAATGATACCATTGGTCCCTGGTGTAAGCATCATTTGCCTGGAAAACAGTCTAAGTTTTAATTTATGTCAAGCAAAAGGCAAAGGTTTCAAATATGGATAGACTGATGTCACATGTCTTTAGATAATAATTATATTCTGTTGGCCTATTATTTACATGATAAAACAGTATAAAAGTACGTACTTGTAAAAGTAGAGATCCATGAGGCATAACTATACGAAGACAATATTTCCGAGCCGGATCCCAGCGCGAGATACAGTATACTTCTTGCATGCAACTGTACGACAGCGGATGCTCTAGCAGACCGGAAGGCTGAAACAAAAAAGAAATGTATTTTATTTCTAATGCGGAAAATATATTTGGATCTTTACAAACATTTTTATAATAAGTGTATCATACAAATTATTTTTTTACTGGCTAAGAGGACTTTCGTATTGAGTTCACTGGAAAGTTTAGGCTTCGCGGGACTGAGTGAAATGGAATTAAATGATTTATTTGAACCCGTAAAATGTTTCTACATTATTTAGATAAAGTGGTGACAATAATTTATTAGTTATATAGTTTCAACAAATACGTATCCTAACATAGTATCACTTTAGCTGCGATTGTTAGGCTTATGGTTAACATTAACAATTTGATATTACAGAACTTTCATTAATTGTAAAGTACATTTAGAGTTACATTAAACTTCTTAATACGTTTGCATCACAAACATCAGAATTCCATTATCTACTTATGTTTGCTTAATAATGTCCTACCTACTCTACAGCTGTAAATAAAAATCGGTCATCTTAAATTGGTATACACTCTACCATTAACTAAGGTGTATATATATTCGATTGAAATTCCACGAAAGTAATAATAATTTCTCAAAGGCCAAGGCGCTCAAATTTTACACAAGTATTGCTTCATAAGTATGATGACACAATCAGATGATAGAGTCTCAGACGTAAAGTTGCTAATTTTGCCACACCTTTGTATTACGAGTATACGAAAACATTAAATGTCTTTGGAGCTTTCAAAATATCGACTAGATATCGCCTCTATTTCATAACTGATTTCTTTATCTCAATTTTGTAATGATGTCTTATTTTTTAACCGACTTCAAAAAAGGAAACAGGTTATCAACTCATCGTGTATTTTTTTTAAATAGGTAGGTACCCAATAAAATATGTTAACGTAAATACAAAACAATATAGTTTATAATGGGAATAGCGTAATCGTACGATAACCGATATGTGTTTTTATTATATTTTATAATCTTGCATCATCAGCTAATACGTCCATAGCAACTTCGATATAACTCCAAATATCTGTACCTATTTTTGTAACGGCTTATTGTGTAGATTCAACGGAAATTAGGTCAACGATAAGGAAGGCGCAGCTATTGCCTGGCATGAATAGTTGGTAGGCGGGGCTGTATAAGTTAATGTGCCAGTGACGTAGAGGCTAGAGTAGCATTGCCCCTGCGCGGGCTGCAGCGCGAGTCGCGAGCGCGGTCGTGACGTCAGTAGCGTAGCATGAAGCACGCTGCTGCACGCTGCCTGTTGCGTGCTCTCTCTACCACTTGAACGCCGGTTTGACCTGGCGCTCGATTGTGTCAGGCGGATATTTATTACATATCAATTAGCACTTATAGCTTATTAGCCTCAATGTCGCAGTTTATGATTCGACTGCGACATTAAAGCACTGGGATAGGAAAATCATAATTAATTTATGTATATTATAATATGTATGAATTTGGAGTTTTGACGTCAACCAATCATTTTTCATTAATTCAACTGGTTTTCCGTTAGTCGACGAGTAATAAGTAAATTGGCATTGATAGTGAGTGAAACAAGTAAATAATGGAGTAAAAATAATTATTCGATACTACTTATTACATTGACGTCAATGAAGCGCCGTTATTAAATATAAAAAAATATTTCAAAATCAACGACCTTTGCAAAATAAAATAATAATGCTATTTTTGTGTCAGTTGCGTATAGGTGTGTTTTTTTCTCATATTATTTTGTTTTGCAGTTATTTCTGGAACAACCAGGATATCCGGAACGAGAGAATAACAACTTTTGAAGATAGTTTATCGCACGTAACATACTTACTACCTACTCGGATACTCCATTGGTAACAATCTCATATTATCTTATCTTACTAATATTTTAAATGGGAAAGTTTGTGAAAATGTTTAGTTTTGACATGTATGTTAGAAGTAAACGCAAAAATCACTGAACGAATTTAGATGAAGTTTAATACACGGGGAGACCCATTCCTGGATTACAAAGCCTACTTTTATTCCTGTAATTTGGACAATAATGGAATTTTTTAATCTGAGTTTTTAAATAGATGGCGTACGACGTATCGTACCGTTTTAAGCCGCGGGTGAAGCCGTGGGCATCGCCTTGTATGTTATAAAAGTTATACTTTGTATTTTAAGAACGCACTCTTAATCTAAATCAAGATTAAATATCGATTAAACACTGACTCACTTGACGTACTCTATTCAAAACATGTTTTTATTTAAGATTGGCCGCCTCTAGTTTTGTATTTTACTTATTATCCTAAATTAATTGCGTACCCGAACATCTATTACTAGAAGCGAAGCCGAATTATCTAATCTCGTGTTTACGTGAATGTTTTAGTACTATCACCTTTTGTATCAGTAGAGGAATATAGGAACATTCGATATATTCCTATTTGTCATTAAAAATCAGAATGTATAAATTTGTGATTTTAATCTTCAAGGTTTTCGAACGACCAGATCTGTCTGGTGTAATATACATACCAGAAAAAGAATAACTTCTGTAAACTCAGTTTGTTAGACTTAATATAGAGGATAATGGTCCTATTTACACAATACATACGAATGTCCTTATTTATTTACGTCGTAATTTACTAAAATACGATTGAAATGGTGCTTCTTAGTTGTGCGTTTTCAATTACTTCGTACATTGACATGACTTCGAACACTTATTTCAAACATTTTGAACAGATTATTATATATGTATATTTAGATAAGTATATATTTCAATTTTAACATGTAAATCTCACCTAGGATAAAGTATTTTCACCTCCCCTCTTAGCAATCAGTTAAGCTTAACATATTCAAAATAAATACCAACACCTTTATTACCATGTTTCAAAGAAAGTTGTGAACGTAGCTGCATGAAACGACTGAAATAGCCGACATAATTACGTCGTTTCAGTTTCTTAGCACTGGTTTGTTTCTGGTTTATTTGGCAAGTAAGAAGATAAAAATTAATTTGTAAACGTTTAGAACTGGTTTGCTTAATTTTGTTTTGAAATGTGATATACTTAGCGTAGGACACGGCTATAATGTTACTAATCAAAATATTATTATGTTGTATGGTATTCCCGGAAGTATGCATCACTAGTATGGCTCTCACACGCAGTACGTTTTTATAGTGCATGGAATTTGGTAAACACCAGGTCCAGGCGTCTTCTAGCGTATTTATCCATTTGTTATGTTTAAATTTTTCGAATACTTAACAATATTCACGAAGGATATGATTTTGATGAACAAAGGCTATATGATAATGTAGGTAATCCTCGTTTAAATTATTTTGTGTTTGAACCATTGTATCCAGACAGTAGTATTATGTGTGACTGTGTGATACAATCGTAGCTCGAAACTTCCACTGTTCTATTTTTCATTATGTATAATATTTTATCACACAAGGCTACAGCTCAGGTACCTAACCCAAATTATGTTTTTGCGGCAAATACATACACTGTTTTGACATGGATATGTTAATGGGGATTATATTTAAATTGGTCTATAACTAAGCTGCTTCCTTATAAATAGACAACTTTACCACAGACAATTGAAGATAGTAATACGTTCAGCTTTAAGTAATCCTTAGACCTCGTTCATACGTGTAGCAGACATAGCATAAGAATAGCAGAATAATTAATCCGATGGTCTTTAAGCTCAGAAGTCTGAAAGTTTACTAGTTTGCGGCTTCGGCGAACTTATCACAGGGAGAATTTTACAGTGTACATTATGCATGTTTTTGTAGAAATGCGTTATATTTGCCATTAAAAATCACAGCTACGCTACACAATCAATTCAAGTACTTAAATGTAGTGTTCACACGATCCTGTACTTTATAAGATATTCGTCAGAAATATACTATGTAGAGACAAATCTCTAGGTCTTCTCTATCTCAAGGACAACTCAAAAGTTGTTCCTGTAGTAAGCCTTTGTATTTTCATGGCCGGCATAGGGTTGCAGGTCAAGTGAACATTGACAAAAGGGTCTTTCCCTATCGTATTCACGACGGAAATAACGTCAGCGGACCTCCCCTTTCTTTCCTATGAGTATATATACATTTAAGGTTATGCTTATTATGAAATTATAAAGTCGATTGAAAAAATTTTACGTATTCAAAGAATGCAGAAATATTAGCTGCGATGCTAACAATAAATGAATAAATCCGAATATACCTCTATGAGTTTATTTGTTTCTGCGTACTAAAATAAGCTGGTATTACACGAAGAATGTCTAGTATTGTTTGAAGTCGCATGACTGTACGTCAATAGAATGATAAATCTGATTTATCTTGAGCAAAAACTTTTGAAACATATGTAAATCGCAATGACGCCGTGTTGCGGAATTTGTATGTGTTGTATAAAAGCGATAATCCACTACGAAGGGTTGTGTGACGCATATTGAATTAATCGGCGCATGTATTGAACGCTGGACGTTGAATATGAACTCTACAAGGTCCGGGTCGAACAACGTGTTCATCGTATAGGGGCAAAATTTTAATATCACGTGACAACAATTTATTACTGATTATGTTTATTTTACGGAATTTCCGCGTTTTTCACAATACTGGTATATCGGTAGTAAATTTCTCATCCATGACGCAGTTTGCCACAAAAACAGTTGAGTGACAATGTACACAATAAGTAGGTACTCATAGCATCAGCGATCGGCATTGTAGCAGTTGGATCCCTGTATTTAGCACCTACATCGACTACTTATCATGTTGGCGGCTTTCTTTATCCGATTGCCGCGCTGCAAAGAGTACGACATCATCATAATATATCAGCAATCAGATAAGCTGCGTTTCATCAATTAAGGTTAACGTTAACGGATTATACAATTCCTTTGATCGTATCACTATTTTTGCTCATTGCTACCATATTTTTGCACCATTTTTTAACACAATTTTATATATTATAATTTACTGTTGCATAAAACAGAGTATATTTTTTTCCCTACCCATATTTTTACGCTATATGGGTGATACGATACCGTTATTGATATGTAGAAGCCGTAATTCCGAGAAAGTTGATGTCAATCAGGAACATAAAACAGCTAATATCCAGAATCGAAGCCAAAGATCGTCGTAAAATATGACAAGTGATCACAACAAAGCATTAATTGTATTTAAATCCGAACACAACCGCAAGTGCCACACAGAGGCAATCTTTATGTAATATTTGTGTTAAGTGTAATGTTTAATAGTCGAAATGGTCTGGATGACCCCTGACATTAAAGTAGCGAAACACGTAGGACTGACCCACTGCAGATAATCTTTGTGCACATATATCGTCCGTAGAGTTGACTATTATTGAATATTGTACATACAACTTCAAAGGCCTAGTGTAGAGCCTGTTGCTTGATCAATCCTAGGACAGTAACATTTTGCTTAATTCCTTTTATAAACGTCTTCTAGTCCTACTAATTATTATGTAAATTGCCTGAAGTCTAAGCATACTAATAGACTTTTATTTTCCTCTTATTGGTATATTACTTAAGCCATAGGCATAACATAATGACGCAAGACTAAACAATTATTTGATTTCTACGAACTAAATGAATAACACTGTATCCAATATCCTAGTAGAGTGATGAGTAAAACCGCAAGCAATTAGCAGTAAATGTATTAGTCCCGAATAAGACAACAAAATACTTAATTTCTGATTAGCTTTACGTCATAGAATTCCATTAAAGGGACCTACGTTATACACATAAGTATGAATAGCGAAGGCACGACTGATGCGCAATGTTTTCTACACACCTAAAAGGATTAAATCCATTATAATCGTATTTGGAAGATGCGCGTAAATGTTTTCCGAATGAGCATGACGTCAAAGGGGAACTGTTTTGAGCTCTGAAAGCTGTTTATATAGGTAAACGTAAACATTTGTGTTCTCTCCCGGCCAGGTCAGACGAGTTTGATGCTAATGTATTCACTAAAAGATATATACGTTTAACAATCGCGTCGAACACATGGACGACAATTTAAGCTTCCTCTTACATAGTGTAGGGACCCCGGACCCGTGCTGCTGTGACGCACGAACGCTCTCTTATCTCTGATTGACCTCGTAATGGAGTTCAAGATAAAGCTACGATCGTCTAATATGTATAATTAAAACGAATCAATGAGTTAAATTAATGGTAATTAATGTTATCGTCTGTACTCGATAGTAGGTATTATGTGTGTATTAAAACAGTTAGTTTGAATGATTATGGACAAAGGTATATTATATATAAGGTATAGGTTCACGGAATATTGAAAACTTCCTTCACTGGGTTACCATGTGATTCTGGCGCTGGGTACAGTTAGCTATTGCAGCGAGGTGAGGCACGCTCGCTGGGTTCGGTGTTATTTCAAAATTTGAACCTAACAAACCAGGTTATAACATTTTTTCTTATAGTCGATATGACCTACTTACTCGTTTACCACATCATTGATTGAAAGCAGGGGATTTTATTTTTATTCTTTACCAGTTACCTTTGAATATGTATTTTTAAAAACCGTACACAGGTGCACAACAGTTCGAGATGTTTATCTAAGAACATTTAACGATTAGTGCAAAATGTCAACACGTTTTATGTTTTAAGTCTAGTAAAATACTAGGATGGACAACATTGGAGCTAGTTTTTCTATCGTTATAATTCGTCCGGCTCGAATGTTAACATATCCAAGTTTTTATCTAAATGTTTGAAAAATGTATCGTGCCGAAGCCACACTAGAGTGGGATGAGGGTAGACGTAAAAACAAGATAACTATATAAATCTCTATTAAAACTCCTACAATAATACTCCGACATAACACAGCATAATCTTTTAATATAATAGCTGTACATCAATAAAATTATGGTATAAAAGTACGCAAATCTTTTGCGTTAGCATATTTTAATATTTCTTCACATAAAGAATAATATTTTGCATTGCAAAGCAGCGCTGAAGAGCCTACCATTTGGATGCCCTTAATGTTTGACGTCATACTTTATTTCCTGTTTACTTTGTGTAAGCTATTTGCTTCCATTAGTGCCGTTGACAATGTTGTCTCTTATTCAAATTAGTACCTATCTCGTAATTAAATTATTGTAGGTCATGTTCAAACAACTGTTATGTTGGTCTCTTGCTTGGCTTGACATTCAATTAATCTGTTCGGCTTGTAGGTTGAGAGTTAAGCCTCTCAGTAAAACACAATGGCACATCAACATTGATTACAAATGCGCATTACAATAATATCAGATGGATACATTAAGTGACCGTACTCATAGTAAACAATACTAGTTTAATAGAGTATTCAGTCGTTCGTAACGAATAGTACGTGATAAAAATAAATTTATCATCCATAAATTATCTTCTATTACTTTTATGGTTAAAAATACTGATATTACGTATTTACCAATTTATTCTATAATCATTAATAATACATAGTATAGAGCTCTGGGACCAAAGTGCACAAACATAAAATTATACCTGAAAAAAGAAATCACTGCATTCATCTGTAAACATTTCAGTTTCATTAGAATCAGATCCTGACGTTTATTTTAGTATAAATATTGTTAGTCTTAAGCTATAATAGTATATTAGTATAGTATATTAGTATATTATGTTTAACAATATATACGGTGTTCATACAAAGGGCAGGCGAGTACGGATATGTTTCTAATACAATTCGCACCCTGAAGTGGTAACGATAACTATTTATACGATGCCTTGTATAGATTACAACGCTGGACTATAAATTTTTTTTACGATCTAAATGTTACTGACAAATCTAAAAGCGTTACAACTACATATTTGTTTAAGAAAATTGTCTCTGTTATAGTATTCTATCGTCTGGATCTAGAACAAAGTGAATGCTCTGAATAATTATCGTTTAAGCTTAATTTTCCGAAAGACAAATATTAGCTGTATATAGTTTACATATAATGCCAATCTGCAATTATTGACCTTGACTCTACGCTTTGTAAGACTCATGTGTGATGTGGAACCAAACTACTTTATACGACGACGCAACGTCTAATTTTACGTTTCGTCACAGTTGACATAAGAAGCGTTCTGACGAATGCCGTAGGTACTTTACCTACTGCCTATATTTTGTGGTAAACCCAAAAAAGAATTAACAAAAACCCATACGAGTTATGATAGTTTATTTTTTCTTGTAGTTCCAAGTCTCCACATGGGTTTTACGACACAAAGTTACATTTTGATGTAACTTTATTAAATATTTTATAAATACTATCGAATAACTAAAAAACGACCATAACTCGCAAATGTAACTCATGAATAACAATACCGCGACAAATATTGAAAGGAAAGTGATGATAAAACAGAGCTACATCTGTACATTTTATAAAACAAAGTCCCCAAAAGCTGTCTGTTTGTTTGTTATCGATTTTCTCAAAATTTAATGAACGGATTTTTATGAAATTTCATATGGAGATAATTTATGATCCGGCGAAGGTTCTATAGTAGCCTATGCTACTTTCTATTCCGGGAAAATATATATTGCGACTTTTATCTCGGAAAACTCATTCACGCGGGCGAATCTGCGAGCAAAAGCTAGTTAAAAGCTTAATATTTTATGAGAATAAAAAATTGAAAAGTTTCATATAAAATTATGCTATAACTATATTTCTAAAAAACGTGGTTCGTTCCCTGTGATAGCTACCATGTGACTTCACTTAATTGTGATAATTCATAGTAAGAAACTAATGGCTAGTCATTTAACATTACACGCGTCAATAAATTTCCAGGCCAACAAGAAATTAGGGCTCGTTTATAAAATGTGTCACAAATGAATGCATAATTTTTCCCAGTCTCAACACTCACGTCAGAGACAAGTGAAATATTTACTGACTCATATATTGCAATATACACTTATTAATATTTTATTATGTTATAGTAAATACAGTCAGCTTCAAATGTATCTGAATAAATTAAAAATTTCCTTGTTCTTGTCAACAATCGTTTTTATTCACTAAAATAAACTCCGACCGGTTTACTTTATATTAGATAAAGAAAAAAATATATTTCGATTGAAGTTAATGTGTAGAAGTGTTTTATCGGTCTATTGTCCAGGATTGTATTAAGGGACCGACGAAACAAAGACCAATATTTCTATTCGTATTTGACCAGTTTTTGATTATTCGAGTTCCAAGAACTCTGTTTAACATAATTATAGAGTTATAGCAGTTGGCCGTACAAGCGGAACATAGGAGCGTGCAGCATACATAATATGGCATTTACATAGGTATGATATCATAGTAATTGTTTAATACCTACATAACTGATTATTATTTATACGGAATAAATGAAGCACTAGTCTTGTAGTAATAGTATAATAGTTTTTATGATAAGATAGTGTACCTTTATTGTATATGAGTACAAAGAATATAACTAGGAGTGTATTGGTGGTGTGTAATTGGTGGAAAGCGGTTGCACCTACCCAGATGGAGTCTCGCAAACAAAATTTCTGCCACCTAAAAATCTCCTGTAATAGTTATGAAAAGGGTGAGCCCGAAAGAGTAACAAGATTATTGTTTACTTAAGCTGTGTTTAATTCAACCGCTTTAAAAGTTAATTAAAAAAAGAAGCCTAGTTCCGTCCATCCTCGAAGTTTAAAACATTTTTGAAAATATATTTAAAATATTAAATTTATTACAATGTTAAATCGCTTTCACAAACAGATACACTTTCTATAAGTCAATTTACTGACTAGAATATAATACATAAAGTTCCGACATTTCGAAAACTGCCTTGGTCCACAATAATTATTCTATAAACTCTTCAGTTGTAAAGTGCATATTTTAGAAAAAAAAACTTTACCCTAATAAAGCAGATAAATGTAAAGAATAGTTAGCCCATGTGTATAGATGTTAATTTGTTAAATGTACCAAAAAAATCAACTATTTTATGTACATTTAACAAATTAACTTTAAAATAACGTTGAATGGTATTCAATTTGAAATAGTTTATAAATTGAACTTGAATGAACATTTTATCTATATTTTTAGGAAAAGCAAGTTATTTATAAAATTGTGATTGATGGCACTACCTTGATGAATATTCTATAAGCAACAGTATTTATTTCAATAGCATTCCTATGTTTAGTAGCTTGATACTTTATGAAGATTATTTTGTATTATTTACTATAACATATTTTTTTTATTGCCTTAAATTACGAGACGAGCTTGCCGTTCGCCTGATGGTAAGCGATACGACCGCCCATAAACAGGAGAAACATCATCCTACACCTTGAATTACAAAGTATTGTTTGGTATTCCACTGCGTTCGCCAGCCTGAGACATGAGATGTTCAGTCTTATTATATTCAGTAATTACACTGGCTACAATGTATGTAAATGTATGTATGCAATTGTTCTTTTCCTATACATGTGCTGATAAGACAACATTCATCATTGCTTATTTTAGTTCAAATATATTTGCCAATACGTAAGAACACAATTCATTGATGTCACCTACGAATTCCATAAAACGGGCAAATATAAATACATATCGTAACAATTACGCATTTCCAATTGAATTGACGTATCAATACGATGTTATCGTATGTACAGGTGGTTATATGATTTCAAGCAATTTGAACGAGTATGCACCGCCAAATCAACCTTCGCATTTTCGCACGATGAAAACCAAACCCCTGCAGGGTGCTTTTATCAGACTGCGCTATGCTCATCCAGCTTACTGTGTACATCTTTGGGTATATTCCAGTGGCGAAAGGTGAAATTGTCTCAAAGGAAAGCCAATACAACATATAGGTACATGCATAAATGCGGTCTGCAAATTGTCCCAATAATAATTAGATTCTACATAATGGGAAGCCGGTAGGAGTCGTGTTATATGGACTCTTCGCCACTGGTATGTTCACAGTATTGTAGAATCCAGGAGAATGAGAGGTGTCTTTACTGGTCTTTATATATTTTTTGTTTAAAGTATACATGTAACGAGAGAAAGTGCGTGCGCAAACCGTTTGGCCGATGATAAAGGATACGAGTATAGCCTAGTTGAGTGTGGAACGGACTGCCAAGACGAATGTCCGCAGGTTCAAATCCCAAGGGCACACACCTCTGACTTTTCTAAAAGATCATGTCTGTATTCTTTGTGAATTTATCGTTCGCTTTAACGGTGAAGGAAAACATCGTGAGGAAACCTGCACCTCTGAGAAGTACTCTATAAAAATTTCGAAGGTGTGTGAAATCTACCAATCCACACTAGGCCAGCGTGGTGGACTAAGCCCTAATCCCTCTCAGTAGTAGAGGAGGCCCGTGCTCAGCAGTGGGCAAGTGTATAAATACAGGACTGACATTATTATCTATTATATATACATATATAAGGATACGACTAACCATAAACAGTATTGTCTTATTGGAACTTTCGTCACTTATTTAAATATATTTCTTCATAATTAGCTAAAGGATATCCACTGCTGAACCTAGACCTCCACCTAAAATGTCTGAACCGTATTGTTGAAAATTACTTCCGACCTATATTTAAATGTTCCTATTTGCTAATATTGATAACACGATAGTTTATGGAAATCTTAAGTAAACACAACTGTTGAATAGATCCGCGAGCAACACCTGGTGTATGATATAGCCTAGATATATCATTTTCGTGTTATTCGATGATTTCAGACTTCAGATAATTATGCCAGTATTTAGTATTGGATTATGCAGAGACAATCATTAAGTACATGTTTTATTAACATACCCTGTATACGTTGTGTAAATTTGCTTACATTAAATTGAAAACCAATAACAATAATAATTAGTGGTGAATGACGAATAAAATGACTCATTTTATAAATAAATGGCTCGTGTTTATCTTAATAACTATTCAAATTTAACTAGATTTGTAAATGCTTTTTCATTACTAAGTTCATTTATTTTCTAAGAAAGTAAGAGACTATAAGATCGAAACTTGTTCGGCTAGTTTTCAATTGGCACCACCGCTTACGTTTCGCCGATTGACCACGAGTCACGCCCATTTGTATTGAAGGCATGGATAATATAATTTGGAAATTTTACGATGGACGATATCTAATCGAAGGGAATCGTTTCTAAGCATAATATTTTTACCAACTTCATTCGGATTTATTTACACCTTTTATACGAGGTGCTTAATTGTTTGTATTAGCCAACCAGCACCGTGCATGCCATGGAAGTTTCATCCGAAAGTAAAATAGATGACAAAATGCACTTAACATTTTTAAATCACAATAACAGTTATTTATAAATCATCACTAAAATTGTTTGGACTACCCCCATCAACCAGGTAAAGGCAAACAAACCCATGCACTTTCAAATAAGCACGTGAATCAACCCGATGGACCTACCCACAAACAGAAAGAAAAAAAGAAAAAGATTTATTGCTGGCACAATGTTAACCACAAACAAAATAAAATCAATTATAAATATTGGTAAAATCCCGGCAACTTACGCAATTACTCTATTATACTTGACGTCAGGTCATTAGAGCGGTTTGTAGCAATTAACAGTAAATTTAATAATGTTGTGTCTCATGAATGATAAGTATCTTGAGATTCTACTAATTAATTAAGGAAACATGTACAAGGAAGGATAAAATTTAATTCAATTTTCTTCTACTTTTGAAATAAACATTGTAAATTCACCTTTGCGAATATATATAAAGTAAGCAGTGGGGGCCGTAAACGAGACAAGGCCCTAAGCGAAAGCAAAAAAAAAGTAAAACCAAAAAAAAAAGCGGTTGCCCGGTTCGCCTCCTTCTAAGGCCGCCTCTGATGATAGGTACTAATATGATGTGATGTACTCAATTTTTTTGGCATGAGGTTGAACTCATACATAATTTGTTTTTTAAAGCTTAGGTTATTACTTTATTTCAGAATTCCTGTAATTGTAATACATGAACGGACATTAAAGCAGAACGCAATAGGATGTATACAAGGAAGCAGACTGAACTCATAAATATAAAAGATGAATCACTTATCCTCAGAAATGATGTACCGCATATTTTCACAAAGTAAGTAGGTATGTAAGTATATTACTAGTATATTATTTTCAACCGTCACAGACATTGCAGAACGTTAGAAGTAGATATTAAAACTATTTTAATAAAGAAATGGAACCTGGGGAGGGTTCATTTCACTGGGTACAAAATTCTCTCTAGTCAATTTCGTCAATAACGACTGTACATACATTGGAGCACCTACACCTAAATACATATGTATTTTTATTACACACTATCGATGTATTTGTCTCATCACATGACTTAGCTTATCCTGACTCTGATGCCTGCATTATCATATTCATTATTCTTTTTTATTTATTGGCTGAATTTTGGAATTGGTTGAATAAATATATCTTTGGATGAATCGTAGACGTGCGGTACCAGTGGTTAAAGGGGCGCTTGTGACTGTTATTTGTTGACATGACTTTTTTTTGCTCTCCTCCTTGCTTTGGTGCCTTAAGCGGCAAATTTAAAGCCAGCCCGAGCGATAAGAACCCACCATACGCCACTGGGTTACAGGTATCTAAACATATTTGTGGTTATAATAAAATAAGGATAAAAGATTATTCCTACCGTATTCGAAACTATATGATACTCTTGTAAGCAGAGCACGTGTGTCTCCCAGCGCCTCAAGAACTTTGCTGCGAGAATTTTGTCCACTACTGTCCTTGTGTGTTGGAAACAGCAGACCCTCAAGGTTCCCTCTGTGGCTAGCTTGTAACGCGGCCCGGGCGGCGGCACTGGCGCACCCGATGTATTGGAGCTCTCGAAACCAACACTGTCGGCGCAGCATTCCGGACTTGAACCCTGATAACAATAACATTAAGATTAAATTGAGTTGATATCATCGACCTAAAAACAACAATTGTTCTTGCATTAGGAATTTAGTTCTAAGTGTGTTATTACAAATATGTAAGTTAATTATATTGATGGATTGGTTTTGTCGAGAAATGTCGCAAGAGTTCTATACTAAGTTTAACGCATTGTATATAATAATATTTTGATTATTCGTATATCTATGTTTCTTATTTTCACACGGCAAGATGGAGTAAGTACACAGGAATATCGATTAGTGACATACTGTACATAAACCTATTCTAAGGTATATAAGCCGCTGGGGAAATTAATGATTTAATTATTAATTTCTTCTTTATTTTAAGTATTTATTTTAAAGGTTACCTACTCTAAAGCTTCGTTTCATTTGGATGGATCAATCTTGCTTGGCACGTGCCATTCTTGAAAGGACATAAAAAAGTTGCCCCGTCTGAATATGCGCGAGGCAATTATTACTCACCTGGCCTAGGCAATGTTTGTATATTATGTGTCTTTTGACAGATAATTTAAGAAAATTGTACGATACTCCCACGTTCAAGACAAAATACCATTATGTCAACAGTCGTAATTGACGAGAAAGTTGCTCAAGCGATTCTCGTGATTCATAATTGTCTGTGAGTTTTTATTTCTCGCCTACGTCTGAACAGCATGATGCAATAATCTTTTGACGATTGTTGCTAGCAATATTTGCACCGTCTAAATGAGGCTTAAAGTGTGATATATCCTTTATTCAATAATAATTAAGCTGTAGGTATTTTTAATGGAATGTATGCATGTTCAATAAAATTATGTTAATTAATGTAAGCAATGAGATGATGTAAACATAACGAAATTTTTTAACGACGAAGAAGAAATTTTTTAACCCTTTCTTTATCACATTGCGCGCACGGAATATTATAATACTTAGCAAATTTCATTAAATTTCATAACATTAAGGAGTGCTCTACAATAAAATATATTATACAGTTTGTGTTGGAAATATATTAATTCGGCGGTCGAATCTTATCCACTAGTTATTATTATTCCATGTCAAAGCTTACATGGCGTTAAGGTACACCTATTCAAAATGTTTTTACTGACGGAAACATGCATCAATCGGGCTTACGCGTGTCACAGCCGTCCGTGTGTCTAGAACGCATATGACTCAAACGATAACAGAACGTTATCAATATCGAACCAGTTTGCAAAATTTAGATAGGTGCAACAAAAGAACTGATATTACGTGCAAGTTTTTATTGAGTCGAGTCGATCTGAATCTAGAAAAAACATAACCTGTGTTGCGAATTAAGGAAAATTTTAAGTATTTGCCATGTCTCATCAACACCGTTAACAACATTAGACTAGTTATTAATGTACCCTCTAAATGAATTTTACGTGAACATACGACTATGTTCCCCCTCGTTCATTACATAAAAAATGTGGAAGTGATTACTTACTGTGTTATCGTCGTATATACTATTAGTACGGTATACCTAACCTGCAATGTTAAATCATTCTGCGCAAGTTACAAATTACTATTCCAGTGCCATGCGGGTTTCCTTAACAATATCTTGATTTGACACGTTTGTCAGGTGACGGGAATGATCCAAAATATATGTAATAGCTTTATTTATTTTCCTCATAATGTTTTACGATTAACAAGTGTTCAAAAATATTTTGAGTTTAATAAAATATTACATTATTTTTTTCCTTAATTATTACATTTACTTAACGTTATTCAACCAGTCAATAGTATAAAAATCGTTATACCACTGTGAACAAATTGTCAGTGGACAATGCCAACCACTACACTGTTTGACGTCACAAAAGTCCTCGTTGGTGAATTTTATTTTATTCAAGGACGACAGGCAAAGCTATAACATTTTAAATGATGTAAACTATTATAAAGAAGATGTTTAAAAGCTTTTCTTCGTATCAGATCAGTTTATAAACAATATGAACAACGTCCGGGACTTTAAAATAAAAATACAATTATCATTTTTGTGTTTTAACATCAGAATGTTGTTTAATCAAAGTACGAATCTGTGCATGAACAATCTATATTATTGTGAATGTGCCGCGCCCACCGGCCGCACCGCACCGGTACATGACATGGGATTCGTGTAAAGATAAACAAGCGATAAAACGCCCTAAATGTGCTCCTAAAAGTGGAATTTGACAAATAACATTTCAAATGTAGGTTAACGTATACCATAAAATGTTCAAGCGTGCAGTTTTAAATCAGTTTATGTTCAAATGGACGGTGAAGAAATTTGTCCTACGAATGATTTACATATCAATTATCATATTTTAGTTGCATACCAATATTATTTAGTTGAGTAAAACGAATGTTCGTACTTAGATTGTTTTATTTATTTCCAGGTCTACTATGTCTTGAACTAAAAAGTTCTTAATATGCATTGGGAAATAGATAAAGAAAAATAGGTAACACCGTGAAATACAATATCAATATACCTGCGAATAGATCAGTACTTTATAATGGAGTTAATAAATCCTTGCAATTACCAAACTTAATAAGACATCACTGATACATCTTCAGCTCAGATTAAATTGATACGTTACTAAGCTTTGTTTCTGATGACATTGTGAGATGGTGTTGATAAATAAAATAGTAATTTGGTGATGTGAACACGTTTAATGGTACCCATAAAAATAAAAGCAAATGTTATAAAATATATTTTTCACCGGCTCAGATGGCTGTTATTTTAAATAATAGCATTATTATTTCATAAAATTTTCCCCAGTCACCATTTAATGTCTTATGTCATGGAGTATGAATGTTATCATTTCGAATGCGCTATTTTCTGGGAAATTTGTAGAAGGATTCATTTATATTTCCGTGATAAATATTTACACTGTTAATTATAAAGGGAAAATGTTTCTTTGTTAATAAACCATAGCTTTGTAAATGGACACTGGTCATATTATTTATTAGTATTGAACGAATCAATACACAATACCAGACTTTTTGTTTAGGTCCATTAATATGTTAAATACCTAATAATATAACAAATTTTCATAATTTATGGTATTTCGGCAATTTCTTTAATGTGCCCTCAAAATTTTACTATCGTTACCAGCATAAAAGTTTCATTACAAAAAAAAAACTTCAGTTTCAAATAATAATTGGTTAAATTTTAGAGTAATAAATGTCACATGTATAATTTACTTTTTCTTCAGGTCATTTGCGCTCTCCCCTTGCCAATGGCGTGTGACGTTTGTTATTCGTGACTATTCTTTAAGTGTAAATATATCACTTCATTGAACAAACATCACTGATGCGAATATATGTGAATGTTTACTTAGTTCATATTTTAGGTCCAAAAACAAAACTGTGAAGCAGTCCTGTTGATATTCCCTCACTTATGGAAGATTTATCATAAGTAGGTGTATCTAATCTTATATTTGTCTATGCATATAGATGTAAGTACATATTTAATTATACTTGGGTTGAGTCTGGCCTACATAAGAAGTTAAGCTTACATAGATTGAGCACTAGGTATTCACTAGGCAAGTACCTAGTAAAAAATAAATGTATGATTACTTGTAACGTAGCAATGGTTTATGAGTTTACAGTTTACAAACAATCAGTAATTAGAGATAGAGGCGTGGTTCCACTTAACATTGACGCTTTGATAATGTAATTTGCAGACCTCGTGTTGGCATTCAGCGTTAGTATTTACACATAAAACCGCGCACCTGCGGTGGTGTTGGAGGCAACAAAATAGAATCTTTACGTTATGTGAAATACATATATTAGTAAGTAGACAAATACCTGCTTTAATTTATCTATACTCAATTAAGTAAGTATGTGACCGAGCAATATTTCTTAACGTCATGGATCTTCAGAGTCCCGATATTGTTTATAAAACACTCCCTAGAAAAATTACGGTTTTTTTACACTTTGTATGCGGGTTGTTCCGTGATTTCGTGCAAATTTCATCGATCCGCGGCATTTTAAAAAAATGTCAAATATCAAGAATTTTATTCAAAAAATCAAATGTAGACTGCCTCTGTAATGATATACAAAGGAAGGCACTTTTCTATCGTGTTTAGATTTGGAGATATCGCCGCTGGAAAAATCTGCAGTGGATGGTAATAAACTTTAAAAAGAATGTAATGAAGTAGCCTAGGAAGGTAATAAAATAGGGAAGATGGTAATGTAAAACAGATACAAATTAATTAAAAAAAAAATCAAATGTATTTTTTTTGTAATAATCAGTATTTTATTTATTGAGATTCAACGTTTACAATATTAATTATAGTTCTCACAGCAATTATCTTTTACAATATTGTCAAAATCGTTAGAAAGTAAAATCAGCACCAAAATATCCGTATAAATCAACTATAAAAATAATTAAAAAAAAAAATCTTTGGATAGAAGTTTTAAACAATTATTATGATTAATCATTATTGGCCTGTTACATCTATTAAGATGATTTAAACAGCGTCAACAATTGGAGGTTTTGATACATTTTCTTTGATGGCTATAAAGATTCAACACGTGAAGGGCAAATCCGGCCACATGACGTACAGATGTTACTATCAGAGTTTGCCCAGGATGATAAGGGGTTGCTAACGCTTTCGTGTCATTTTGCGTGTTTCTCGGATAGGTCTTTAAATCAGGAATTATTGTGTTCGGTTACGCCAGCAGTTATAGCTTTTAGCCAGACGGCGCGATCTTCAGCTAAACTTTCCCCGCTCTTCCAGTTAATATCAAAGGTGATCATAGTGCCCTAGCCAACGCAGCCGTCTTTTTTTCAAAAGTGCAGCTATTCTAGGCAGCTGTGCAGACTTCAGTATCGCCTCATTGGTGATCTTGTCCCTCCATGTTATGCCTAAGATGCGCCGAAGATAGCGCATGTGAAACGTATTAAATTTTCGCTCCTGTTTGACTTACGATATCTAGGTTTCAACTCCATACAAGAGTATGCTTAATATGCAAGTCGTCGATTCAAGGTAGCAGAAACTTCCAAAGTTTTCCAAAGGTGTACCACTCAACAGGATAATTGGTGTGATTGTGCATCCTTGCTTCATTACAACGATCTTCTTTGCGTTGATAGACATTGAAAGCAGTACACATGCCTTAGCAAACTTGTCCATGATGTTCTGGAGCTCTTCTTGTGAGGTAGCGACAAGAGCTGCATCATCTGCAAACAAGAGGCAGTCTGCTAACAAATCCTCGCGATGACACTTGGATAAGAACAGAGAAACATTGTATAATTTGCCATCATGTCTTGTGTGCAAATGTATTCCCTGTTTGGCATCCTCAAAAGCAACTTTAATCAGAAGCGAGAAGAAAATGCCAAACAGTGTAGGTGCCAGAACGCAACTATGTCATACACTCCTGCGCATATCGAATGGTGATGAAAGCTGACTGTTAAAAACGACCGAACCTTTCATGTCTTGGTGTAAATTTTTGATCAAGTACAGAATCTTAGGCAGGCGTCCTACTTTCTCTACAGCATACAGGCCTTCTCTGCTCACGGTGTCGAAGGCTTTATTGAGATCAACGAAACTGATTGTGAAGATTATATCAATAGTGGATATTTGGGCACATCTTTACTAATATTATACGAGCAAAAAGTTTACCAACGATGCTTAACAAGGATATACCGTGGTAATTGTTACAGTGTGGCACGTATACTTTCTTCCGATACTTTACTCTCAACTTGTAAATGATAGGTTGAGTGCACTGCACTTTTAGGAGTTCTGCAGGAATTCCATCGTTTCCAGGGCTCTTTTGAGCAGTTTAATAGCATTTTGAAATTCTTGTATTCGTGTGTAGGTGGTTCATCGAGTTCGTTTAAGGTAGCCAATATCGGTATGGAGTCTATTGCTTCTAGTTGAATATCCACGGATCGAGAAAATAAGTTCAAATATTGTTCTACCCATCGTGAGAGCTGGCGATCAACACTGCTGATAAGGGTTACTTATCGATCTTAAGATGGTTGTAACGCATTCGTCTTATTACATTTGTGGCTCACGACTGTTGGGGAACTTTACGACTGCTTGGAGTTAGTTAATTGCTTAGTTACTTCTATTATTTTTAACGGGTCTGCTCTCCGTATAATAGAATCAGCCATACTAGAAGCGGAGTTTTCTACCAGTACCATCTCAATACTTTTCTTTTCTAATTTCCTTATTAAATAATTTTCTGTATTTTCTCTGACTTTTGTGCTCTGGGAGTCATTTCCTTAATACTGCAAATCTTATTATTAGCTTTTCTGGCCAAATATCTTGTTCTTTCTTTTTATTTTTGGATGGCATATAGTTCAGGGATCCTTTTAATTGGTGTGTATTTTTTAGATTCGTGAAGTCGGTCCATCTTCGTCATTTTGCGCTGAACTGTAAAAAATATAAATCTTTCTTGTTAATTTTCATAGGTAGATGCCTTACTAATGTATATTTTATTTTTATTACAAAGCCTAAAAAATGCAATGTATCTATTAAAAGTAAATAATTAAAAAAAAATCATTCACTTCTAACATCGTTCATTACCATCCACGAAAAAAATGGATGGGACGGATGGAAATGCAAAGGAGATAAATGAGAATTGTAAAGAATTACCTACATAACTTTTTACTTATACTTAGTAACTGATTCAGAATTATATGGGATTATAATCTATGAAGTAGGCTTAACTCATAAAAATTATAATAACTGTAAATGCAACATACCTTTTCAAATTCGACGGAATGTGATGAAATAATATTTGGACGAAAGGCTCTTGAAGGCACGAAGAATGTATATAATTTCAAAAGCGAGGGAGACACGTGCACTTGGCTTTGCTGACGAGGCTAACTGACCAGTACGAACAGTTTGCGTCATGACTCACGGGTAGGGATTTATAAACGCGCATTAGAATGGAACGATTTTGACTCTGGAAGGTGATGATTTTTTTTACGTGACAAAATTTAAAAGTCCTTTTTTAATAATTTATAATATGTTTATAATTTTACAAATATTACTAATGAATTAGTAAGGAATTAAACAAATAGATTATCGAAGAATTGGAAGTTAGCTAGTCAACAAAAAATTAATAAACATGTAAAATGCAACTTTGTCACTGATTGGACACAGAGTGTAATGAGATTTTTGGGAGTTAAACTATAATAATTTGAAAATAAACTAAAAATTCTAACTTTTGAATGATACTCCTTTTTAAGTACTTGATTTGTTGCCCATTCGAATATAATTCTGTTAAATGCAGGTATTTCTTCATGGGTTAATTTGGCTGGAAATGTAATTTGCACGAAATGGCGGAATGACCCATGCCCAAAATTATTTTATTACAAAATCATAAACGCAGCTATACCTACTAAAAGAAATCTAATAAAAATAACAGAGATGTTTTTTTTTAAAACAGTCTAAACTAATTTAATTATGAACCTCCTCAAGTTTTTTTTGTTTCATAGTTATATACTTAATTTTATCTAGATACATAAAACAGAAAGCCGTTGTAGTGTAACCTACCCACATTGTTAACTGGTAACACGGCCGTGTTCGTTGTATCTTCACGTGGTGGCGCGGCAAGTAGCAGTCATGGAGCTGCGTGCAGCTTGCTTACGTGCGGTTTATTGGTTATATTATCCTTTATAACATATTATGCGTGGTTTAATTAATATAAGTCTCTGGGATTTTCATATACTCATACATAGTTTTTATTCTACCGCACGTTTACCGCGGCGCCGCAATCTGTGCGGTGATCTCGTATATAGAACATCGATTGCGACGTAATGATTTATTAAATACTAGCTTTTGCCCGCGGCTCCGCCCGCGTTATAAAGTTTTTCGGGCTAAAGTTTTCCGTTATAAAAGTCACGCTATATATTTTCCCGGGAGCCTATGTTCTTCCCAGGGTCTCAAACTGTCTCCATACCAAATTTTATCCTAATACGTTGGGTAGTTTTTGACTTTAACACGTTCGGGTAGACCGATGCAGCGGGGGACTTTTGTTTTATGATATATTTTTGTAGAACTTTTTAAGAGGAACAATCCCGTCATACATTATTGTTGCATAACTTTAACCGTTTACGCAGCGACGCAACAGAAGCTCTCAAAACTAATAAATTGTCCCCGTTTTTGCATCATGTTTCATTACTGCTCCGCTCCTATTGGTCATAGCGTGACGATATATAACCTATAGCACTCCAGGAACAAAGGGCTATCCAACACAAAAATATTTTTTCAGTTCGAACCGGTAGTTCCTGAGATTAGCGATTACTGCTCCGCTCCTATTGGGCATAGCGTGATGATATATATAGCTTATAGCATTCCAGGAACAAAGGGCTATCCAACACAAAAAGAATTATTCAGTTCAAACTCCTAGTTTCTGAGATTAGCCATTACTGCTCTGCTCCTATTGGTCATAGCGTGATGATATATAGCCTATAGCACTTCACGAACAAAGGGCTATCCAATACAAAATGATTTTTTTTAGTTCGAACCGGTAGTTCCTGAGATAAGCCATTACTGCTCTGCTCCTATTGGGTATAGCGTGATGATATATAGCTTATAGCACTCCAGGAACAAAAGGCTATCCAACGCAAAAAGAATTTTTCAGTTTGGACCGGTAGTTCCTGAGATTAGCCATTACTGCTCCGCTCCTATTGGGTATAGCGTGATGATATATAGCCTATAGCACTCCACGAACAAAGGGCTATCCAACGCAAAAATATTTTTTCAGTTCGGACCGGTAGTTCCTGAGATTAGGCATTACTGCTCTGCTCCTATTGGGTATAGCGTGATGATATATAGCCTATAGCACTCCACGAACAAAGGGCTATCCAACGCAAAAATAATTTTTCAGTTCGGACCGGTAGTTCCTGAGATTAGGCATTACTGCTCCGCTCCTATTGGGTATAGCGTGATGATATATAGCCTATAGCACTCCACGAACATAGGGCTATCCAACGCAAAAAGAATTTTTCAGTTTGGACCGGTAGTTCCTGAGATTAGCGCGTTCAAACAAACAAACAAACAAACTCTTCAGCTTTATATAATAGTATAGAAGTATAGATTTACGTATTTAGTTTTGGTAATACATGCCATGTTTTCAATAGATTAACCTACATAATCACTTTATTATAAATGCAATGGTGTTTACGTAAATAACGGTCAATTTCTACGTGAGACAGGGCTATATTGAATTCTGATATTGCTATTGCTGCCAAAACGATTGCAATTGTTATGACGATACTTGTTATTACATTTACTTAATATGTTACGATTTTACGCTTTTTTATATTTGAGAATTTATGTATTAATATAACCTGACCTGGAATTAAAAATCCTGCTTAGGGTGTACCGCTTTTGCCTTTTCGTTTTTTTAAACTTATCGTTAACAGAAAAAAAAATAATTCTATATTTTACCATAACATGGCGAGGTTTTTTATATTTGTGGTCACGCTATAATTTATCTACTTTTAATTGTTCCAAGTAGTCGTTTATGACATTTGATTCGCTATCCTTGTCACGCTTATTGAGGCAATTAGTTTGTTTTATGACCAAATTGCATAATAATGACGCAACGCCTCGTTGTTTAAACAATAACAAATGATTGAAGACGTAATGTTTTGAACGTTGTATTATGTCACAGTTATTTGCCAGCTACTTCACTCGCAGTAATATTCACTTTTACTGTTACTTTTGTCTAAATCACGACTTTTGTATGGCAACTCTTCTACTTTATTATAAAAAATCATAAAGTTAAAATTAAAGCGTACTGAATGTAATCGGTTTGAATAATTTTTTTACTATTCAAATTTCTACTATGAGAAAAATGTTTATATTATACTGTGTACCTAATCGCGTAGGTATTGCACGTATTAACCCACCTAATAAAACAGATACTTATTAAGTGTATCAGTATGACGTCAGCTGCGGCCTTCTATTCAAGTTTTTTTTTTAGTTTAGAATCTAAAATTTATACAGATTACTAATATTAAATAGTTTTAATAATGGAAACAGGTTTAAATTTTTAAAATAGTCTATTCATTTACTTTCAACTATTTTATTGTAGTTCTTACCTATGTTATAAGCTCACGATACCCACATTGTGTTGTAACTTGTAACACGAAATAACTTACAGTTTCAATCAGTACGAGTTAAATTTTAACAACCCACAACTTTAATATGTACCTACGTATAATGTTTGCTAATAGGTTTAATTATAATTATAGTAATTGGCTGCACGAGACCGCCTTTTTATCCTTGCCAAGGGAAAAAGCACGATGTTTTCCGCATTTATGATTTACATTTTACGTCAATACCTTCAGGCTTCACGTTGTGGTTTAACCATTTGCGTTAATGTACGTGACTGTACACTCGTCTAAGAAAATTTAGTGATTATGTCTCACGAGTCTCGAGTCACACGTGCGTGACGCCTGTGGTCAATCGACGGACCTGATTCTAAAGGTTGGACGTTGGTTTACATGAACATTTGAAAGAATGATGTGTTAGTCTGAATCATTAGCTGGAAGATATTCAACTAGATACGACCCGATTGTAAGTATTCTGATAGGTCTCTATTATTCGAATGCTCGTTCTGGAAAGGTACTATAAGTAGAAAACATGTCGATTCTTTGATATGATGTTTATACAATCCGCATGTAAAAGGTAATTCTATATTCAATATTAAGTACCTATGTGCTTTTTAAAAGGACGCGATTTGTAACTTGACTTCTTAGACATTAATTATCTAATAGCTATTCCATAGTCCATACCATATAGGTACGTATATATTTCACGTTTAACTATCCAAGCAATATATTATTGTCCATTACATAAGTACTACATATAGTTATAATATAGTCAATGCCTGGTGTAAAAAATCAATATTTTATTATTGATTTAATTTGATTGTGTAAGTCGAAATTTTCACACAGTCCAAACCGCGGACAAAATCTAGTATTTTTAATATTCCTAGTGTTGAACTATGTAAACTTTATGTGAATGTTTTAAGTTTACGAACGACTTACCCCATGATTATCAATAGGTATTTAATAGGTATACGGTTAAACTAATTCATTCAAGTTTACTTATGCAACCCATTGGATAATAAGTTCTGGTTGTAGGATAATATTTACTTTCGCCTGTATAGCGATCAAGGTGTAAAACTCCCCACAATGCCATGTATTTGAAACGAACTTTTAGCAAAATCGGATCATGAATTAAAAGAAAATTTTAGACTAGCTATTTCTGGTTCCATTTTAGTTCTTTATTCTTAACTGTTGCAATAACACGATGCAGAGTAGATGGAGAACTATACGCCGCATGGCACGACCCACATACTGGTCGATGTTCGATGACGTCATTGCGAAAATTTGGGTCATGAGGGCACACTCCGAGGTACCTCTGCCGTCGCCCGCTCCATCGCTTCAAGAGGTCGACCTGAATAGCGCATCTGACGTATCTAGCCAGTAGCCACCGACTTTGAGCCAAACTACACTGCATTCTTTGACTGCACTTAAATTGTGTATTAATTCAAACGCAGTAAATCTTTGATTACGTCATTACGAAGCTAATGACCCATTGTTTCTAAATATAGTATATGTATTACGATATTGATTGAACTCTAACTTCATTATTAGCGTAATAGGTACTTCCATGTATGGTTTTGAAAAATATTATTTTAAATATTCAGTAAATTATTCTGTTTTTAATAAACTAGTACCTACCTACCCAATTTCTTTGTTTATAGAAATAGACAAATACAAAAGAAAGTGGAATAGTATCATGATCTGGAGCACTCAATCTAGACTAGTGTATGACCGTGTTTTTGACTAATCTTTTGTATAAAGATAACACTATTTTTAATACCTGTCACTTCAATAGTTAAAAAGGTCTGACTTCCACGTTGCTATTTGCTTACAAATAAATGACGCTTTGATGAAACTGTAAAACTGTGTTTTTTCTCCCTCAATGGAAGGTCAAATACCGGAAAGCAATAATCTGAGACGTCAAAATTCCAAATGCGTCACAACTGAATGTTAGCCACCAGTCATTTACGATCCAAGGTATGTTGGTGTCGACTGTTTGCATAGTAAATCCGTGAATAAGACTTTAGGTAATGAATAATTGTTTAAGTACCCGATTCTTGGAAAAAATAAAAAGATATTTAAAATATCACGACATAATATTATTTCTCACACATTATGTAGGCATTCGTACCTCTTGGTGGTGGATATAGGTATGCAGTGTATTGAAGTGAAACGAATGGTCAAGATTAATATGAACGAGTTGAACCGATCGGAATAACATGCCACATGCTCCCGCGTGGACTTCATGATGTGACCGCGTGAAACACTATCGGGCTAGATGGTAAAATGTGTTCCTTTACTACCCTACATCCAGAAAAAAGTGTAATGTGTCTTGATTTTGTGTCCTATTATCCGAGTATTTTTTGTTCTTTGACCTCTTCAATATTATGGCTAATAACTTGTCATAAATACTATGTCGATTTAGTTGGTTTAGTTTTGGGAATGACATTGCATTTGTAACCTAACATCATTATTTGAGACAGCTGCTGCACAAAAAAATGGGGCTAGAGTTCTAGAAGAGTTTAAATGTAATAGTGTTTTAAGGGTTGCGAGCGCCTAAAGCGCTCACCCAAAAGTCCCTTGAGTTTGTCCGACCCTTGTCAGGCTAACAAACCTATGTCAAGTTAAAATAGAAATGTTTTGTATAAGTAATGTATATTGTCATTGAAATGATTAACACTGCAACAAAATAAGGACAAATAAATAAAGACGTAAAAATAAACGTAATAAAAATTAGGAGGTATCATTCGCTAAAAATTTATTAGATTTAAGATTATGTCTCAATAATACCAGTATAATGGTAAGAGAAACTTGAACAAGGAAATTGGTACTGGCCGAAGTAGATAATAAGGCTTTAAAAACGAAAGTTGGCGAGCTAGTGACTGGAATAAGGAATCTAAGCTTGTCATATTTTAAGTTACATTTCGTATATATTTTAGAGATTTGGAAGTAATTCTTCTACTTCATATCTACAAGGTATTTTGTGACATCGAACGATTCGTAGCGTAACTAAAGAACCAATCTATCCAAGTCAACATTCAGCACTATTACATAAAACATCAAGCACGCCATTTTGTGATTCTTTGCGCATTACCTATGTCGAAAGTTTTGTTGGTCTGCGAACCCTAATTTTCTGGAAAATCATGGCAGTTAAGAATATACTGACACCTAATGGTAAGTTATTAATTGACGCAAAAGCATGCTTTAAGCACAAAAATGTTTAAAAAATTTGCAATGGGA
Organism: Manduca sexta; assembly: GCF_014839805.1. NCBI lineage: Eukaryota > Metazoa > Arthropoda > Insecta > Lepidoptera > Sphingidae > Manduca > Manduca sexta. The sequence continues at coordinate 9,500,252 of NC_051139.1, forward strand.
ACTTTCCTATATCTTTGGCGGATATATGTATGTGTTTTTGTAGCTTTTTTTATTCACATTGATAATTTACATGTGTATTCAATTTTATGTTATCTGAGATGTATAATGCAGATAAAAAGAAATTAATTTGTATGATCACACCACCTGATAGGTACATTAGTTAATTGTGTCACTATTTTATTCTGTATCACCTTCAACGGTCACTTTGTCGTAAGAACTACTTACTATGTACATAAGTTCTTATGTAGGCATATACGACATACCTACGGAGGTATATACCTTGGCTCAAGAAATTTATTGATGGATCTCTAACGGCAAAGCATACAATAATAATATAATTATAGCATGAATTACTATCGGTCCGTGTTATATTTGGCTGACGATTTATATTTCTAACTCGGACGAGCATAGTTTATTTTAGACAAAGTAGTTCGTATCGTATATGAATACTTACTTATATAAAATATTTCGTTAATATTGATGTACTCATGACTATTAATAGTTATTAATAGATGTGGGTTAATATTAATTAAAAATTCAGTTACCAGCATATTATAAGTCATGAACTCATGACCTATTTATGAATATTACTTAAATGTCATATTATTGACAATTTGATTTCCAACCAATGAAGTATAACATCGTCTACACATTTCAACTAATAAAAGGTCAATGATACTTTGCGATACATAGTCAGATTGGAAAAAAGGTACACAAAAACATAGTTTTAATAACCCCAAAGCAAAGTTATATAGATAGTATATTGGATGAATGTAAATATGTATACATAAATATTTAAGCGGCAGCAACGAACGCACACCATGACGTCAGGAACTTGATTTATTCAATAAATATTCTGACTGTTCAACTGCGAACGATTTTATCGGTGAAAGACGGAGAATTTTACAATGTTCGCGTTATAGTCGCATACAAACTTCAAAAAGCATTTCATTCGAGTACATTTACTTATCTAAGAGATTCGCACACAAGGTTACTCAAAAGCAACCTTCTAACGGGTGGCTCAATGTCTTATTATTTTCGCTAAAATGTGCGCCACATTTAAAATTAATCTTTTGGTCTGTATGTTAACGGAGCATCATTTTATCTTTTCATTATCCTTTATAAGTATTTAAGACAGAAGTGTTAGTTTCAAAGGTGAAAATTTAAAACCATTGATAAAAAACCTAGTTATTAGGTTAGATAGGCTTAAAACATTTTTTAATAAACTAGCTGTTACCCAGGAATTCCTGCACGTGAGAGTATCGATTGAACGGAAAGTTTTATGTGCTTTTGAATTGGCATCGCTTGATATAACTGCGAATAGTAATGAAATGGTAGTGTTAAAACCAAATTCGTGGGAATGTTTCTATTTTCTAGGGATAATTAATAGTTACAGGTCACAGGTATCAACAAATGACAACGCCTCGTGCCCTGTGGATCCGTGCCATGTTTAAAATTCAGCCACGGTAGGTATCCCCTGTCTGAAGTAAGAGGAGGGGCAAAATCTAAATGGGGCTTCGAGGGCGGCACTGGGTGAGCAGTGGCCCGCAGTTCGCTCACTTACTGAAGCGACCCCGAGATGTACAATGCAGGTGGGTGGTTGGTCTTTCCCTATCGTTAACTTTAAGGCCGTTCTTTAGAGTTTTGGGGCATCTTTAGTTCCTAAGTTAAAATAGGCCGCATCCCGCAGGGAAAGTCCTGGGCAACAGGATACCCTGGGGCCGTCTCGTATGCGCTGAAGAAGGCCACCGCGTATTTTGGTTGGGGATACGGTGTACATAGTGTTAGGAATTTAGCCTTATGCTCGCTCAATGATGCTATACACCTAAGCGTCGGCAGTGGGCCGTAAGACCGGAGAAACCCACACGACCGTTCCCCTGATCACCCGGGTGCGTATAGTAATAACGCGTTTTATTGCAAGAATAAAAAGAATAACAGCCTCTGTAATTTTCTTTTCACCTCATGTCAATCAAAAATCTAGTGAGATTAACACACCTAAATGACACAGACTCCAAGGATGGGATTGCAGCTATAAATAGTTCATCAATGTGGAACATATTTAAGAGTTATTCAAGTACTTTTCGGGGTTATTTACCTTTTGACTTTCGCGTGTTGTTTACATCGATTTTACTGTATTAAATGTTTTCGACCACCGTTTGTTCAATTGTAATGCTACCAATAGTTTGTATTTATCGTGAAACAAATTGACGCAAATTATATCAATAATGACATAACAATTCAAGAATATTGTCTATCAATTTGCTAATATCTTGTATAATATAATAATATTCATATTAAGTATATATTTCACGGAAATTTATTGTTTAGCAGTTTGATAGTCTACGTCAATTCTAACGTTCTACTGATGATAAACAATTGTAAAGATGTTTGTTGTTTACCATGACAATCCATCTCGTATGTATTCGTTTATTTAGTATTTTTCTTACATAAAATGGTATCTAAATCCATGCAGTGGTTTAATTGACGTTTTGAAACTAATGCTCTAATACCTGGTACACACTAGGTACACACCGAAAGAATTTCTCATCGGCAGCATTTAACTATTTGATACTTAACATCTTTGCTTAACTACTCAATCCCAAGTCACTCACCACTATAATGACGACTTTTAATCGCTGTTTCCTTGCACTTTGATGCCCTTTCAGAGCCCAAATTAACTAAAAGAAAGTTTCTTAACACACTCATAACCAAAATAAAGAATTGTCTCAATAATTTCATTGTTTTAGAACAGCTCCCAATTTAGCACAAAATTCAAAAAATTTAATTGTTTTCGTAATGTCCTCACCGAACGAATCCTGGGTACGTAGCTCGACAAAGAGGCGATAATAGAGGAAGATATATATCTTGAAATAGCTATTTGTCTAGTTAGATTAAATATAAGTACATATAGTTTGTGTGTTGCACAAGTTGTGGCTTAGAAAAACCGCGTAAATTGAACTGTTGCATATATTTATATTATTATTATTATAAATAGGGATAACTGGGGAGCCTGGGCACATGATACGTAACAAACATATTTTCATTATGTTTAAATTAAAATTGTGTTTAAAATAATAACCACACCTAACCAAAACTAAGAATTAAACTATTCAATCAAAAATTAAATAAAGCAGACTGAACTTTCTACTCCATAAAAATATTAATATAAGCAGGTAGTGTATATGTGGGATTTGAATCGGGCATTAAAAGAAGTTTAATTCCCAGGTAGGAATCTTTAAATTCGTCTAAAACACGCATGGCCATATGAAGGGGCATTATAACACAAGAAATTGCTTTTTCCTTAATATGCTTCATATGACGTACGGCATAATTTGTCTCTAAGACAAAAGTATCATTCGCGCGGGACATTTTCATGTTTATTTGTGTGTTCATTATTCGGTTGTCTATTAGATAAAAATGCCTACTATATAAAACTTTCGCGCAGATCGATCGTTTTAAAATGTCGTAGGTTTGTTTGTTTAATTTTTTTGTGCATTTTTGAAATCCAACACGAGATAGCGTTCTTCAAATGTTGTGGGTATTATTTATTAAATAGATTTCCGAGAAACGTCACATTCTTTGGACTTTAAAAACAAACGGATTCGCTTTTCTGACAAATCACGTATTTAGGCAATCAAACAATATCAATTACTTATATTGTTTTGCGGAATCTAATTATAGATGGCGGTTTATCTTATGATTATTAATTTGTTTATTTGTATTATTGTATATTTACAATAAACAAATTAGCAAGCAAAAGGTACTTATTTTCGACTTTTTTAAATACTTTATAAACTTTTATTAAAAATATAATCCGGTGTAACATTTACGTCAATTTGTCAGAAATAATCAATAAGTAAGCACATCGTTTTAACGGGTTACGGTCCGTATTCGTGTTTGGAAATTAAAACAGTTAGTTCATAATCTACGATGTGTTAATATTTTTTTTTTATTGTAGGTATGCAATGCCTTTGTGAGTATGCATTCTCCTCTAAGTCCTGCAATAAGGTTTCTATCAATTTCTGCTATATATTTGGAGGAATTATAAAGAGTTCGATTCTCGTATTGCTCTTCTATGAAAGGGCGTATAAATACGTATCTCATATTATTTTTTACATATCTACTCTGTCATATTAGGATATTAGGCCGTTAGTGTAGATAAGAAACTATCACAAGTATTATGCATTAAATATTTAAGTAATATGTGTATACTTAAAGTAATGTAGAATATCGCTCAAAAGTCAAAACGAAATAATATCTATTAAATGTGTACATTGTACCTATACGTCATCTACTATCAAATAACTTTAATCATAAGCACACAGATACAAATCAGATCTGACGTTATTGTTTATTAGCACCGACCACGCAATGCGTGCTTTTTTCAAACACAAGTAGACAGCTAGTTATTCTACTTACGTCTGAACGCTTCAAGGCTTGTGGATTTATAACAAGATGGTACATAAGAACTGGTATACATATATTTAGAATTCATAGTAAACTTACAAAATACTCCGCTGAGCTCTGATCAGCGAGTGATGGTGACAAAAGGCATCCTGGTGAAGGCGGAGCAGTGGCTGCAGGCGGAGGTGGCGCCAGTGACAGAAGTTCTACAGAAGACGCAGACATGCTGCCGGCTGCCGCTAGACTACGCAATCTATCCGCCAAATCAGTATGGCCTCCGTTGCAAGTTTTGCTGGAATTGCCTTCTTTCTCAACATTGGTACACAAATTGTCTATGATCCTAGGCCTACGAAGTTTCCGTGACGCTGCGCGCCATCGCCTTAACCGGCATGCAGCATTGTTTAACACCTCCTCAGTATCTCTACATTGCAGATTTTCATCTTCAGACTGCGTGGTGTCCTCTACGTCTAGTTGTTCATCAATATATGGTAGCGTCTGACCTAAGGTCGAGGGCGACGATCCGCTATCAACGACTGTAACAGCTGATGATCCCAAAAAGTCTCGCAAAGCAAATGCAAGCCTTTGATCGGCGTTCAGTCCCGGCAACATATTGTCGGAAACTTGTTCATTCTGCTCGTATCTGCCTTCAACGTCAGTGTTGGTGCTTTCTTTATGAACTTCATTATTCAAGGCACCATTTTCATTAGAATTCAAATCCACATTGATTTCTTGACTAAATGAAGGCATTCTGAATAATCGACAGCTGACAAAATTCATTAAATTAAAATTTATGACTACTGCTGATTTAATATTTTTTATTATATGTTTAGATATTTTATTTTAAAATTTGCGTCGAGCACCACAAGTTTTCGTATATAAAAAGATTTAAACCAAACGTATAGGAGGAACCGCACATTTTGATTTAGAATATTGAGGCACCGATACACTACTAGCGCCTGAAGACATCAATTTATCTTTTTTAAATATTAAATCGCTGATTTCGCCAGGCACAATTAAACTGCTTTACTAGTAACGTTAGCTCACTGAAGTTAAACAAAACATTTTTCGTATAATAAATACGTACAAAACAGTCATTATTAAAACGCACTGTAATAGTACAGGTTTGCTATGAGCCGTATTCGCAGGCGGCCTCGAATTACACAAGCAATGTACGCAAACCGAACAGCGCACTACTGGCTGGCGCTATCATTCTAAGCTATACATATATCGTACACTTTTGTTTGTATTGACGTATGCCGGGCTTGCGCAAAAGAGGCCTGGTTATACGCAGCGGAATCTGACGGCCATTATATGAACTACACATATTATTAAAAAGCGCCATCTATTTTAATAGGTCTGAGTTTCACTCGCTTAAGTAATATGAGCACATGCTTATTTGATTAAAGTAACGTTGGATGGCTCTCATTTAAAATCTGTATTTAATCATTTTGTATCACGATCATATAAAATTTTACCTATGTATTTTACAAAGAACAAGATTCAGATACTTCGATATGTGTAGTATGTGCAAGCAAACAAATAATTGCATTATTTGATGTTAGGAGGGGTGGGAGAAGGAAGCTTCGAAAAATCCCATTTGCCAACCAAACGCAGTAAAAAGTGGTCACCTCACGTTGGTTTTCTAACCCTACATCCCGAAAATTTACGCTATAAATAGTGTGGCTTTACTAATTTATGTACAGTCTACCATATTCTTCGAATCGGTCCATGCGCAAACTATTCATTGGCAATTAAATACTATGTTACCTACGTCTTGTTAACCTGTCGAAGAGGCACTCTGCGATCCGCATTTGCAGCAAACAGGCAAAATGAAGCTTATTCAAAATATGGTAGGAAAAAGAAAATAGTCACAAGAGATTTAATGATGTTGGTATGTAACATATTATCTATAAATTATGCGGATGTGTAAAATGGTGTGTCATTTGGTTAAAATTCATGTTACCTAATCCATACAATTTTGTCGTAACGTTACGTTTTATAATAGAATATTACCAGCGGGTGACAATGGTAGTATTAAATTTCACTCATGTGTTCTGCTCACTGAGGAGTAACAATTGGAATAACGCAATAAACAATACTTAAGTGGTAGAGCGACAATTAGTATGAAATAAAATTGATGTAAATTATCAAACCCTTTGGTAAATGTATTACAGTTACAATAGGATCTTAAATAATAACATTAAATATTTTCATTGATACTCCGCTCCTATTGGTAATAGCGTTATATTATATGCCCTATAGCCTTCTTCGATAAAGTGCCTATTCAAAATTTAAATGTTTTTAGGGTTGCGTACCTCAAAAGGAAAAACGGAACTCTTATAGGATCACTTTGTTGTTTGTCCGTCCGTCCGTCTGTCAAGACCCTTTTTCTCAGGAACACATGGAAGTATTAAGCTGAAATTTATATCAAATACTCAGGTCTACTGTCCCTTGGAGCTGTGAATAATTAAAATTCTAAGACAACGCAATCAATAGATACGGCTGTTTATGCCGCAAATTTTCGAAACTCGCAAAGGAATCAAAACCTACAAGGTACTCCCCGTAAACGCAAAATCTTGAAATTTGGTACGAAGCAAAGTCTTATAGTACAGAGGAAGGAGAAGGAGGAAATAAGGAAAAGGAAAAGGAGAAAAAAGAAAAAGGTCAAAATATTTTTAATAATTTTAAAGTTACCCTTCCTCATTAACGCGTAGAGGATTGAAATTCATATCAAATATTCAGGTCTATAATACCTTAAAACTGTAACAAAATCAAACTTTTATGTCAACGCAATCAAAAGAAACAGCAATTTAAGCCGGATATTTTCAAACTCGCAACTATTCGCAAGGGAATTAAAACCAAAAGGGTACTTACAGTCGACCTAGAATCTTGAAACTTGATATGAAGCAAGGTTTTATAGCACACATAAAGGGAAAACTCCAAAAACCTTACATTTTTAGACCTACTTATGTCTTTAATTTATGCTCCTCCAGCTTTCCATATTGTAATGTTAGGTATTGATTTCATTTTGTAATAAAAATACCATAACTATGACTCGATTGTCGCGATGAGTGAACTTTTACTCACCTACAGGTTTGTACGGAACCCTCGGTGCGCGAGTCCGACTCGCACTTGGCCGGTTTTTTTCAATTCGAATTGGAAGTCCCCGAGATAAGGGCGTTCAAATAAAAAAACTTCCCCTTTATAATATAATATGTATTATGTATATACATATTATGTATACAGATATAGATTTATGGCTTCTAATAAAATTACATTGCTGTGAAGAATTTCTTTTAACTTAAACAGGGTTAGGGTACACATCAATGTAATAGTAAGTATCTGAAATGACTTCCTTAGTTTCACATTTATATAGATTTAAAAACCTTATTCAAATTTCCTGATGTTAAAAAAGAAGAACTCCTTATCTATAAAACTGGGTTCATAATGGGCTTTTTTCCTTGGTATTTTCTGATGTTATTTTCATTTTAGATCGATATTGTAGTCTGCAAATTGACAATTGATGAGACGAGAGATATTAGTATTTACAGATCATTGTTTTTCATATTAATGACACATTTTAAATATTTATATACCTACGTCATTCTTGCCTGAAATGTATTATAATTTTGTTGCGAGGTAAGGTTGTAATTAGGGTCTTTATATAACAGTGAAAATTACAACATTTATGCGTCTACCAACAAAAGCTTTGTAATCCACATTTCGTTGATTACAACAATTTATCGCCATATGACCAAGCGCATTATACCATGAAGGCTGTAATTACTAGGGAAAACCGCGTATTGCAATACTAAGGACATATTTAATACCCGGCTTACAACCATATCCTATTAAATTCATGTCAAATACTCTTTGGATGTCATACGTACTGGTTGCCTCGTCAATATGTGTTTGTGGCTATTAACGGCTTGTTTGGGATTACTGCCCGGTAATGCTCCCCCGTCTATTGTGGTAGTACCAGGTGTGCCAGCGCCAATACTACTGCCGACAACAGCCGCAACAACAGCTGCAATGACAACGCTTAGACCTGCAAATGTGACTACACCTACCCCTACATCCGCCCCAACAATGACTCCGACACCAGCTCCAACTCCGGCTCCAACACCGGCTCCGACAACAGCTCCAACTCCAGCTCCAACTCCGGCTCCAACACCAGCGCCAACACCAGCGCCAACACCAGCGCCAACACCAGCGCCTACACCCGCGCCGACGCCCGCGCCTACACCAGCTCCAACGCCGGCTCCAACACCAGCTCCAACCCCGGCTCCAACCCCAGCTCCAACACCAGCTCCAACACCAGTACCAACACCAGCTCCAACACCAACTGCAACTCCAGCTCCAACACCAGCCCCAACTCCGACTCCAATGTCAACTTCAGGTAATATGAATACTGGTACCACTACTGCACGCCCGCCAGGAAACCTCACAACAGCTGCACCAACTGCTATGCCGCCAGCTCCAACTGTAGTTACTATGCCACCGACAGTTACAACACCACGACCGATGACAACAGCACCTCCAGCGACAACTGTAACAGGTGGTGCTAATTTACAACTTATTTTTTGTAACGATCCTGATACCGTATGTGTATTTAACCCCGATGAAAATGCTACAGGGCCGCTTCCTATTGACCCGAGAGTTGGAACTACCCCTGGACCATCAGCTGCATTCCGATCGGATATAGATTCTCAAGTACCGTCGTATGACACGGCTGTCAGATTTCCAAGACAACGAAGGGACGTACAACTCATAAGTATAAAAGATTTTTTGAACGAACTTTCAAAGACAGATGACAAACATATAATAAGTAAAAGGCAAAGTTGTAGATGTGTACCTTCAGGCACGTGTATTAATAACGGAAACAATTCACCCGCTGGCATGATCGATGTCAGAATAGTAACACCTGTAAGGCGTGATTATAATTATATTTATTTTATTCGTAATAAAGTTGTTAACTTTGAAATCTCGCTTGTTATAAACTTTTCAGGGAGGAACTCAATGTCCGTCGGGGCAGGAATATTGTTGCGGCAACACTACTGCTCCCATCGTTGACACGACACAGATAGCTTGTGGCACTGTACAAACTGTACCAACAACTGCTGTTGTTCCTACTACTGGACAGGCTAATTTTGGTGAATTTCCATGGCAGGTAATCATTACCTTAATTTAAACACAATATTTTAATGTTTACAAAAGTTTATGGGTACGGGCAAAATCGGGAGAAGGCCTCTGCATAGAACAGGCAATGGCATACAACATAATATTTCTATTTCAACAACGTAAATGTTGTAACAGCGTGTGAATTAAAATTTAAATCTTAAAAAGAAATAAAAATGTGTTAAAAATGTAGATAAATACCTACTGTGCGTTAAATATTGTAAGTGCAGTTTTCCATTATCTATTTTAAGGACATCTGACGCCTTACTAAAGCGGTATATATAACATTTCTATAACGACCTTAATTGTTAAATTTATATGACGATTGCTCTATTAATTGTAAAATATGTGATTTTTTTAGGCTCTCATACTTACCAAACAAAATGATTACATTGCTGGCGGAGTCCTCATAGACAGTTTGAACGTCGTCACAGTAACGCACAGGCTCGCTTCGTATGTGTAAGTCAATAAATTTTATTACAAAGTTATTAAGAATTGTGTACTTACTATCAAAAAACGTCGTTTCTAAAATCTTATTTAGTGTTTCAGGCACAGCGCCGAATATCAAAGTTCGTCTCGGAGAATGGGACGCTGCTGGTACATACGAACCAATACCGTATCAAGAGTACACGGTTCAGAAAGTATTTACCCACCCGTCGTACAACGTTAACACATTGCAGTTTGACATTACTGTCCTGAGGCTCACGGCTGCAGTGCCTTTCACGCCGTCGGCTGGCGCAGCAAAAACTATAAACAGAGCGTGTCTTCCATCTGCTGCCAATGCTAGTTACACAGGACAAAGGTAAAAATCATACGTAATCTATATCCATATAATGCTATCACACTTTTCCTCATATAATGTTAGTAATCTTATGAAAGAAATGTGTAAAAATGTGTAAAGTTTTTTGTAACAAATGCGTCTCCAAGAGTTTGAGTTATCGTAAGAACTGTGAAGGTATGGGAAGGGTGGTCTATCGTTTCTTTTTAATGTAATATATAGTAGGGTTACGGCGTATTTATAATCTTAGGTAATAAGTTAATGGTGAATTATATTTTGTAGCTTTTAATAATCCACGATACCCACAGAATAAGTTATTTAATTCATCGTTTTTTTATTACTTCAAGTATTTACGTCATATTAATTCTACAACAGCAATAAAGATTAACATTCTGTTAAAAATCAACAAGTTCTAAGCTTTTAATGTTCGGTATAAGTGATAAGTGTCAAGAAATGAAAAAAAGACGTAAAAAAAAATGTAGCGATAAGCGTTTGCGCGCCCACTCCTGCACATTGCAATATTTGAAATATTAATTACTACCTCGTTTCTAAACCATTTTTAACACCCAGTTTTCACATTGCTTCAATTTTATAATGTTTGCTGTTACATCTATAATTACGTAGGAAAGTACCATTTTATACCCACATTTCGTCCATTTGAATGTATTTTAGATGCTTCGTGTCTGGATGGGGTAAGGACATGTTTGGTATTAGCGGCCAGTATCAACAGATATTGAAGAAAGTGGAAGTGCCGATAGTCGCCCCGGACGTTTGTCAGAATCAGCTGAGGAGTGCACGCTTGGGTCCTACTTATGTACTCGACACTACATCCTTTGTATGCGCTGGGGGCGAAGCCAACAAAGACTCTTGCACTGTAAGTATGAAATCAGATTCTAGTAACAATTTCACTATAAATAATGGGGCTGTTGACTGTGTAGACTATTGGCGAATAACTGGGCGCATAATTCATGCACGATATATGTATGACTATGAATTAGGTAGTACTAACGAATACAATCGAATAAGCTGTTTACACACTTACATTCGAGACTATTCGTCTGTACTCGGCAAGTATTTAGTATTTAAATCTGAACCCGTAGCCAAGACGTCTTTCTACACCCGTCTACAATAATAAAAAACAGAAATATTATGTACCTATTATTCGATAAAAGAACGGTAGCAAAAAACCCGTCATTAGATATAATATGATTCATATTTGTTTGACGTAGATAAATTTCTAAGTGCTTACGCAATATGCATTTTGTGAATGCATTATTTCCCATTCAATAGTTTTATGACGTAATTTCATTTTATCGTATTAGGTACCTACCTACATAATATCGTTTGATTTGATAGTCACACCTATGAAATAAATTTGTTTCGTTGTAAATTACTTATAATGATTGATTGTTGACTTACCTACATAATATAAGGTTTTTTTTTAGGGTGACGGAGGGTCCGGCTTGGTGTGCCAGAAAAACGGACAATGGGTAGCTGTAGGACTAGTAGCTTGGGGGCTAGGATGCGCCAGCGCAAACGTGTCTGGTGTTTACGTGAACATTGCTGGGTTATTGCCGTGGATTCAAGCGCAAGTAGCCACAACTTAACCTCACGAAACATTGAAGAAAATCAGTAATATAAAGTAAAGACGATATTATATTGTACAATAGCATATAAACGCCATTCAAGCTTAATGTAATAATTTATTATTTAACAGTTTATACAAATAGGCATGTAAACATTATAAAACTTACCATGTCTAATCAACATAAACGATATGGTTCGATCTACGTAATTACAAGAAATGCGCGTTCTAAACGCAAAGTCAACGATATATTAACATTTAACGTAACTGGCTATATACAGGTTCATAGCACGTACGGACGTAATCTAGTATTGCAGCGGGCTGAGTCCCGCGTCTCGGACGATAAGGTACACTAATCCATTCAGTCTTCGTCTGGCTTCTCCTGCTTCACCACCGCTGGCGAGGTTGACGTGGCGGGGAGCGCCTGCGGCGACGGCGCAGGGGGAGGGGGGGACGAAACCTCAATATATTCGTCATTACGCTCTTCCTTTATCTCGGGTTCATGCTTTACTTCGGGAGGAGGGGGAGCCGGGGTAGCCACTGCCGTTGGAGCCTCTGGCGGCGCAAGAGCTGCCCATGCAGTAGCCGCCCCTCTAGCATACGCTTCGTAAAACGCTCGCTGGGCTATCTCCGCTTCTTCCAAATGTACAAAGGCATGGTTATCTAATTCAGCTCGGAAAAAGAACTTTAAACCACATCGTCCGCAATCATACGGTCGTGGCGCAGAAGCATGTTCGGGTAAATGTCGCTGCAGCCCAGCTGCACTTGTGAAGACGGCTGAGCACAAGTAGCATGTGAAAGCGCCGATGCCAGCAAATGTGTGTTCGATGAGATGTGCTTGAAGTCTCGTAGGTGAGCCAAGAGCGCGGCGGCAGAGTCGGCAGTCGTGGTCGGCCGGGGGCGGTGGACGAGGAGCCGCATGTCGCGCGTAGCATGCGGAACAAGCCCTTGCCCCGTCACCCCCTTCGCTCTCAGGCAGCGCCCTGAGGCATATAGCGCATCGTTGCTCATCCTCGCTTGGGCGCAAGTGGAAGCGCGCGTGCAGACGTGCTTCCGCCTCCGACGCGAGGGTTTGTCGGCAAACCACACATGGTGCAGGCAGTGCGGGATGGTGACGCGCCATGTGATTCAAGAAGGACTCCTCGGACGACAGACGTGCACGACAGCGTGAGCAAGTGTCACCGGCTACTACCTGTAATGTAAAAAATATTATAATATTAAGTTTTCAGTGGAAAATTATACTATTGTAATTTTATAATTTATTCTTGATGAAATATGTATATTTTGCATTAAGGATGGATAATGGATATACATAGTATGCTATTTTAATTTGTATACTGCGATATAAGGTATGATATATATAAGGTGATACGTGATAATTATTGATAAGCAAGCTAGACTGTCGTTTATACCTTTCAATAAGCTAGAAGGTACCTGCGATTGATCTGATGACTCCCTGCTTATATTACGCTCCCCCATTTCATGTTTTACCTTCATGTCCCTCCCTATCCACCATCTTTTTTTCCTAATTCCCTTCTACCTTGCTAGTTGCTACCTTCTCAATGAATACTGATCTGTTTTTTTTTTTATTTCTTTACCACTGTATCTAAATCTTAAGTGACCTAATCCTTGAAGTGGTAGAGCCCCTTTAAAGACAACATAATATTTGTGGACAACTTGAATCGGTCTCTCGACCGGAGTAGCATCACTGTCTCGTTAAATATTATGTGTGTGATTTTCGGAGACCCAAATCCCTTTCTTAATCCCTATTCCTTTCCTTGCTTTACTTGTAATTAAATAATTGTATAAAAAGGACTAAATCAATTAAATAAAAAAGATTTTTTAATGTTTATACCCCATACACAAAAATGTATTAAAACTACGAGTAATTGGGTAATTGACCAAATATCTCAAATTGACAATGTATCATGTAAATTCAAAGGTAAATAAAAATTACCTTGCAATGAGTGAGCTTATGCTCGGCAAGTACGGCAGCGGAGGGCAACACTTCGTCGCAAATGAGGCACTTATGGCGTGCGGCCGCTGCACCGGAGTGCGCACGTGTATGCGCCTCTAATTCTGCACGGCTGCGCGTGCGCTCGCCACAATATGCACACTGCAAAGCCACGGCCCCATTCTTACGCCGTCTTTCTTCACCACCCCCAGATGTAGTATTGATGATAGGATTTTCCGTTCCCGTGTTGGATGGAGAACAAACTTCGTCTACACCTTCGCTTCCATTGTTATTTTCAATGCGTTTACCTCTGGTAATTTCACCATTCAATACCTGAAAATAAAGTTAAGTGATGTGAACTAATTTGTAACAAATTTTACAAAATAAGATTTGGTCTAAATTGTAATATATAGTCTTGAATGAGGTAAGTTTTTTATTAAGTACCTGGTGCGGAATAGTATGATGCATTTGCATGTGTCGTTCGAGTAGGTACTGCACAGCAAAGCTGTCTGTGCAAGGCGGCACCGGGCAGCGGTAGGGGCGGGTGGGCCGCGCATGCCGCACGCCCGCCAACAGCGCGCCGCACGCGCACCGCGCCGCGCCGGCCGCGTGCCGCGAGCGCACGTGCGCAGCGCCCTCCGCTTCCGAGCGCAACGAGCCTGCACTTGCGCCGCACGACCGACACACCCACACCTTGTTTTCACCACTATGTGCAACTGCGAAATGTACCTGAAAACAAAGACATTTTGTTAATAATTTCATTGCAAAACTGAAATTGCATAACTCACGTTCGAACATAAAATTCCACAAAAAGAAAATGTCTCACCTGTATGGCAACTTTAGAATCAAATATCTCTTTGCATAGAGAACAGCGGTAAAGATGATGGGCATGTAGATCAAACAGATGCTTTTGTAAGTCGTCGGGGGCGGAGAAACTTCGTGCGCAGCTGTGGCACGAGTATTCGCAGGAGACGGCCAAATAATGAGAAGTAAGATACCGCTCAGAAGCAGCGGCATCCGCGAATGTTGATCCGCAATGAACGCACGGCGCCGGGCTCGAGCGGGTCAGCTCGCCCCCTTCCTCTATATGAGCCTTCAGATGTGTTCGAAACGCTTCGAAGTCCGGAAGTGCTGCATCACACTGATTACAAAGGAGAGTGCTGTGCGACAATGTAGTCTGAGGTGTGTCAGAGCCTGAGCGTGAACGCTTCACCGCTGGACCTTCTTCAGTTGCCCGTTTACTAAGATCTGTAGGCGCAGGCTGATCAACGCCAGGTATGGGCGATTCGCCATTTAACAATGCCGAGTGGGCTGTCCTGACGTGTAATTGAAGCTGCTCCATGCTAGTAAATGTGTCTCTGGTGCAATAAATGCAGGCGAGCAGCGTGGGCGGCGGTTGAGACGCAACGCGCTGCGGCGGAGTCATAGCGGCCGCGTCCACTCCGTGTGCGCTCGTCATATGCGCCTGGAGAAAATCGAATAAAAAGAGGTTTAGTAAATAAAGAAAACAATATTTATGAAGTAAAAAATGAATACCTAATAATAATATTTTAATGAAATGATATTTGTAATTTGTAATAATTTGAAACAAAAACATGCATACCTGCAGAAGATCAGGGTGCCGGAATACCTCCCCGCATCGCAGACAGCGCAGAGGTCTACGTCGTTCAGTCTCTCTCCCTTCTCTATCACGCTTGTGTCCCTGCATGTGCGATGTGAGGGCAGCCGCTGTGTTATATCCGCGGTTGCACACCGTGCACTGGAACGGTTTCTGATTGTCGTGGGTCTTCATGTGTATCTTCAAATGATCACTAAAACATAATGCGAGATAAATAATCATATATTTAATTGTTTACTTTATTATTAACCAACTAGATGGCGTTAATAGCATTCATAGTTTAAATGATTACAATTACTTGGATATAAAAATTTACACATAACAATATTGTACTGACCCTACAATGAACTTTTATTCCGCTACAATCAGACCTAGAAACATGTGCAGCCACACACAACAACCTTTTTCGTGGTCCGCGGCGGCACAGTGGTTGTCATCCTATTCAGTATAAATGAGCCTATTCATTAACTTAAAGTATGTTTTTATATATATCCGTAACCCTATATAATAGTGTATCACATCTATACACAGTAATACGCAGAGAAAAACTTTGTACCCCATTTGAAGCACATTACGCGCACAGAGTGTGAGATTTAGCATAATTAAAGTTCATACAAAGGAGTACAGAAAATTAAATATATGTATATATGTCAGTTAATATTATACATTCGCGGTTCGAATTTCGGCCACTGGACGACTACTAGTACTATAAAATGCACGAATTTACGGACTTTATTTCGGAAGTTAGAGATATAAAACTATTTTAACATTTATTTATTTACGTATACTTCTTTAGTAAGATTCTCCACCCTGCTTCAAGTAAATAAAAATTTACTCAACCGATTTCTAGTTCATTTTTCAGTCCAGTTACTGGGATCGGAAAATGGTTAAACTACAAACTAAATATCGCTCCGGGGTCGAAACAATGAAATACATTTTCTATTCTACTATTAGTTCCATTGCTATTGAGTATTGAGTTTCATTTATTTATGATTTCCAATTGCCTTACGCATAGGTGACAAAATATCTTAACTGTGTACATTTTAATCTAGGAACACTGGCATCTATTACGAAAACCTTTGAACGAAAACATCACACTGTAGGTCATAGTATGCATTCTTAATGACAAGCGACAATAATTTGTCATACGAAGCATAAGTAAGCACATAAAGTGCGGCCAAACATAACTAACAAAGAAGCTTTTCACGCAAACCATAGAATAGACGCGTTCTCCCAAACATCTCCACTAATGGCCGCGCTCGCCGCAGCGGTTTAGGCTCGGCCATTATTTTATTTTTGTAAGCCTCGACGCCATTTGTCAGTGCATCACCTCTTTTCACTAGTCGTCGGTTCGTTGGGACGACAAATTGCATGGAATTAGTCACGTGACCGCGGTAAGGTGACGAAAAAGGTGACGCGTCGCGTCGTGGCCGCGAGCGTGCTTTGTGCCCGTGGCTTCGGTAATCAATCTTACTCGTCATCTATTGTGATGCATGCACCTCTTGAGAATCCGTTGAACTGTGCACTCATATTTAGTCTTCAATTGCTTGGGATTAAGATCATTAATATCAACTATGCGTGGCACTATTCACAGCCTTAATGTTGTGGGTTCTAGCGACATACTGCCTCCCACTTGTACAATTTTGAGTACTTAAAAACTAGGCTCACCTTCTGGAAAAGGCGGACTCGCAGTGTGAGCAGCGGTACTTGCGATCGCCGGTGTGCAGTTTGACGTGCCGGTCACGTGACCTTTTGTGCTTGAACAATCTTGAACAGAACTCACAGCGGAATGGCATCTGGTCCGAATGCGTCTGCCAAAAGGATTATACACTTTTAGTTTATACAAAACATCAACCAAGATTATATGATTAAAAATCAACAAAGATTATAGAAGTCTCTCTTTGGTGTTCACAATATATTGTAGAGTTAACCAAGATATTAAATAAGAATTTGAATCGGTAGACTAATTAGGTAACCCTTTTGCTAGAGCAATCTCAGCAAACATTTTGATTGAGTCATTGAGTCCCCGGAAAATCTGTCTTTTTGGCGTGTGTAATGATAAAAATGTATATTGGACAATGACTGAAACGAAATCTCCGGGTGCATTGGTCACAAAAAGTATCGTGAGAATAATCTGCGAACAATAGCTTGGCTACCGGCGAGTCTCCGTGAGCTGCCCACCTCATCTATCGGCATTATGTCAATAGAAAGTAAAAAAGCGGGATCAGTACTGGTAAGTCGTGACGCTCAAATAAAATATCAACTGGATCCCATCGATTCATTTGACGATTGATCGATTAGAAACGATAACCAATAGTCGGGGGTCTTACTAGTAAGAACAACTTAATCAAGTATTGAGAGACGTTACACTTAAATTATTACGAGTTAAGTATCAGGCGCTGTCTTATCTTTCTATTCCAATAAACGCTACTAAATCTACAGTAATATTATAAATGTGAAGAGTTTGAACGCGCTAATCTCAGGAACTTATGATCCGTTTTTTATTTTTCTTACACTAATGCGAAGCTACATTACTCCTGAGTATTATAGGTTATTTTTTATGCCGAGAAAATATTTACTCGCAATAACTTTTTTACGCGGGCGGAGCCACAGGCACAAGCTATCATTACAATAACAATACAGTCATAGGGCTCTTTTTTATCTACTGACGGGCAGTCGAATGGGTTAACCATTAGGCCGATAATCAACTAATGTGCTCGTTTACCGTGATTCAATTATATGAAAGAACTGACAAAAGAGATATTTAAATCAAAATAGTTGGACTGATATTGTTAAAGGCTTTACGCGCGGCGAACTGATATCTCTGAGCTATAAACACGCCAGCTCGGAAGCTCCGACCCTAACAAGTAACGAGATTGATCTCCAATCCGATTGGTAAGATCTTGAACTTGCTTTGCCAATAAAAATTTTCGTTTGTTATAAGGGAATAAATATAGAACGCTTTTTACACTAAGCCATATTTGAATATTTTTCCATAAAATATTACAGAACACTACTTAATTTTACATATTATGCACTAATTTCATAATTTTCATTACATAAACTGATTCACTTTATGATTTAAAAATGTTTTCCTAACTGAGATTGCAGGTTATATCATATTATAATTGTATCTCTGTCATTCTGTCGTACACGGATTATTATCTAAATATGCATAAAATATATAACTAGATTTTTTTAAGACGGTTGAACCTATAAAGTGCATTTTCAAACACCATGAATAAAATGTTTCCAAAATAACCATTTTGGAAACATTTTATTCATGATGTTTGAAAATGCACATCGTAATGATGCTTTATAACTTATAAAGCATCGTAATATCTTGATTGTTCAAAGATGAAACCAGGAATTTACGGAGCAAAAATACTCTGTACCATTGTGTATTGCTAATATAATTAACTACTACTTTCAAAGGGATTATATTGTAAAATATAAAAATTCGTTTCCTAGTGTAGTGGTGTTTAAATTTAGATAATGCATTAGTATACGAAACGGTTTTACAAAGTTCGGGTGCTAATTTGGTAAAATCAAATATTGATAAACTTTGACAGTCAACAGTGAAAAGCATTATCGGAAGACGAACTGCCTACCGGACCGGTTCCTAAATTTTACGTTTCGTGACATGCTAATGAACATCCTGTCCTTTGTTTGTACTACTTTGTACAGATGGGTGCACCCTGTGTACAAAAACCGCAAAATACATAAAAATGTATCTACAACATAAAAATATTTTAAACAATTGAATTAAATAAGTATAGTAGTTTAAAGCCTTGTGCGTGTAAAAAGACTATATCGCGCACGCTGAAAGGATTATTCATGAACGCCATAATGAACATGCTAATGTGCCTAATGCTTATGAATAGCTGGTGGCAACGAGATAATGAGAGCCTTTCAAACGATCGACCTTCGCACCACCATGAACTAGAAAAGCGACGAGCACAGAACATCGGGCATAGTGACGGCTTGGTCGCAACAATAAGACTCCCGAACTGACAACCATTTCACGCTTCTACTAATTGACCACCTCGGCGACATTCATGTCGGTGACGCTAAACAAATGTTAGGAATGATGACTACGCTTCTCCTCGGTTTAAAGCAATATGCTAAATATTTTTCACTAAACATGCTGACATACACATTTGAATTTAAAATTGTGTACTGGCACATATTTTTTAAAATGAAAGTGAGTATTGGTGAGAATTATACTTAACATTTTGTTAGTTTAGTGAAGGGCTTGCGGTCTTTTAGCCCAATTGTTACGGACCGAATGCTAGACATTGCTATTAGTGTCGCATCAATTTGCTAGCGCGTCTGTGAGTTGGGTTAACCAAATATAGATATTAGATATATCTATGTATACAACACATAGGTCAAACTGTAACGTGTTATTGGTATAATAAATATTTTTTCAACTACATTTACAAAAGCAATATCCCCATAAAATTTACTAAGTACTAAATCATCATTTTAAACTGAACAAACCTTGTTGAATAGTTTACGATTTTGTTATGATTGTGAATGGTCAGAAAACATTTCTGTGTTCTGTGAGAACGGCAATTTAAACTTCTTCTCTTGACAAATACTTACGTTTTTATCCCCAAATGGTAAGGCGGAGGCGCAAATATTGCACCAGTTTTGGGCCATTTGTATTCCGTCCCATGATATGATAGCGTGCGAACTTATTGCAGTATCGGGCACAAGTTCCAGACTAATTAGGTAAAAATACTTATCACGAAACCCAACGCGGGATTCAAAGCGGGGACCTCCGAGAGGTACTCGTATCGCGCACGCTATACAATTGCGCCACCGAGGCAATCTTATTCATAATTAGTTGAATGGTTTAGAAAATACATTATTACTGGTTCACTGAGTATTATGTTTCATATTCTCTCCTTAAAATAGTTTTAATGCCTTACACGGAAGTTTACTATAATAATGATATTTCTGATAATTCATTGTATTATACTTATTGTTGTAGTATAATGTTTTTATTGCGCATTCATTCTACTTTCTTTATTTTAGTCGAGTTATGTTACAATTACCTCTTTCTGACGCATGTTGTGCATCCAAATGTGGAGCAATTATACGTTTACGTTTTATTTTGCGTTATTAACTTTAAGAGCAAACATTGTTTGTACCGGTCAGTAAATATAATTTTTTTATGTTAAGTAATAAGCTCTATTATACGCAATGTATTGTAGGTGATTGCACCAACAGCAATTACGGGCATCACAGAAGTCCGGTATAATTGTGCTAAGTGATGGCTCTTCCGGCGGGAACCGCACCGCTCTTCCTGTCGCCACTCGCCACTTGTTTCAGACGTGTTTTATGACAAACGTCACTAGACCCGTTGATCGATTACTAACTACCGTCGTGTGAATATTTCATTATGTATCTTGTTTATGCCGTTACTAGATCGAGGACTTAGGTGAACATCAAAGCACTATTACTATTTGAAGTTCCGTGTGTATTCCTTATTTACAATCATTTGATATTGAAGGAGAACATTATACGCGGTGATCCGCGTATAATGGAAAATATATGAAAATAAAGGTTTAAAAATTTCGTAGTCTTATGACCTCTACCAAACCGCAATAGGCCAGTGCCCAGTCGCCTTACGGAAGAAATAACAATAGATGAGCAATGAAATAATTCAATTCACGAAAAATATTATTATCATATTTATAAAAAAAAAAAATCTTTATACAAAGAAACATACTATCTATAACATTTTATGGGCGCTCTACAAATTATTATAATTCATTTTATTTAAGTAATCGTAGATTTAAACCAATACAGTTCAATAATTTTATGATCTATTTTTAATTATAATATGATTATTCACACCTAGTATTTTTCACAAAATATAGTTTTGTCTGATCACATTTTAAAGCGTTCAAACTAGAAACCTTTAGTTTTGTATGAGCGACTGTATCATCTATTTAAATTATTTAGATATAAAACTTCCAATGTGTTATTTCTAAGCAAATCAGACGGGATTATCATGTAACACATGAATTATAATCATTGTTGTGAATTTACAAGTGACGCGTGCGGCGCGGCGGAGTGCCGGAGTGATACCACGAAGCGCCCGTGGCGTAAGAGCATCACATAAACATGACAGCGGTATGTTTACCTCGCTCACTTAATTAGAGCAATCGGCCTCCGACAGAATTAATAAATCCGATCGTCCGTACGCGATAAATCGAGTCTCCGTTGCAACAAGCACACTCATGTCTCCTGAGCGCTGTGCCTCGTTACATAACGCAATCCGCAGTTTTACCTCTTTCAAAACGATTGCACTATTTGCACTTAAACTTTTCACCAACTATATGTAATGCCGAATTTGTCATAAAACTCACAAATGAATTGCCACGGATGCTTAACAACAAACATGCCCATAAAAGAAACAACATAAATAAATTTAATGACTATACGAATTAACGGGTTTGCAAATCTAACCGTTTGTAAGTTTTATTTACAAATTGAACTTTTGTCGACATCTTGGTTAGTATGAGAATTAAAGAGGCGAACTGAACGCGCCGCGCTGCGGGGGTCAGGCCCCTGGGTGCATCGCGGAGTCCTGCTGGCCCGCCGCGTGCTGCTCCCACCACGACGCCGAGCTCAGCTTATGGTTTGAAGGCACGCAAATAATATTACGGTTTATAACAAATTTAAACAACGTGAGAGCGTCTGACATTAAACACGGAATGGCGTTATTCCGCTTACACGGTACCGCGCGACAACAAACATTTGAAACTAGTTTAAAGGCGTACGTGATAGTCGATAAAACCTCAAAAACAGGCGTCTCGCGGCTACTGAGAGACTTTCTCAGGTGCAATAACAGCGCCGCGCCGACGGTTCTCATAACCAGGTGCCGCCGCCGCGCCGCGCCGTACCGGCGGAAGACCTCGGGGTCAACTATGAGCCAGTCACCGCACATATTTTCTGGGTTACAATCTAAGTGCATAGGATTTACAAAAATGATTAAAGCCATATGATAATATCCAAGAGCGCCTCGAAACGGTGGTCCACTAAAGCTATGCAGAAAAATGATGGACATACTGATAAGGTGATGAAAAATCTTAATATTCTCATATGCAGTGATTTCTTCGAAACAGTAGCTCTAAGTTGTTGGTGCTCATGCCTACCGATAATAAAGATGTGAATCTCGACCGCTCGGAACGTCTTTTTCAACTTTTATTGAGGGAAGGACCCACATAAAAATTATTTTAATTGTTATGGCCGCTTTATCATGCCAACAACCAAGTTTACTTGACTTATTATGAGCACATGTACCCACAATTAAAGTCAGCATAATTTTTTATATCAATATATATTTTTTTGTACTGAAAACGCTGCATATGTCGCATCAAAACCTAACAGAATTACTTCCATTTAATTAGTGGATCCAATCGTAAAATGTCATCACATTACCAATAAACAGTGTGCGCGAACAGTTCGAAACTCAACCACTTGAACACAATTTGGGATACCTGTATGCACTGTACGTACTTGTAAATTTATGGTTGCGATATCAAAATAATTGCCAATTCATTGAGATCTTTCAGCTATAAGGATATTTAAGCAATTGGCTTCATTAAATCGAACAGCTAGAAACTGAAGCATCTAATTGCATTTCAGTATTGAAGTAATATTTTCTCGAAGACTTTTATTTCTTTACGGTTTCTCCCGAGGCGCAACGAACTAGCGACTAATAGGGGCTATGCGTGGTCTCGGTAATTGATTTATTCTTATAATGATCGCCTTTCCCAAGCAGCGGCACGATGATAAAGGTGTGGCGAGTGAAGCTAGGGAGTTGTTATCGCAAACCTATTTCCGGCCGTCAACGTTCTGTCGCGATTTCGCGACGCAAAGGGAACGCGATCATCATCCGATACATTTGTCGGCGCACACCCGCTAGTGGCAGGCGCTGCAGCCGCATCCCGCAGCTCTCGCCGGCCGCCGCGATGTGCACGCATCGATCGATATCGCCACTAGGGCAACGATGACTGCAATCCCGCACAGATAATCTAATGAAATCCTTTGCGACCGCCGTTTAACTTTATTTTCCCCGACGCATTCCAAACGAACGCTCAATTCATTTTTAAGGTTTTACGAGGTGACGATTTTGCCACTTGATGCATACGTGTCGATGTGTATCCGTGCGTAGGCGTCGCGCTCACTGCGGCATGCAAAGTGACATTTCTATTTGTCCTATCGCAGCTAGATCTGTCGCGGGCCGCGGCGTGTGTCGTAATCGTAGCGCGGCGAGATCGCCGCAACACAAAGGAGCCGAGATGTACGGGCGGCGTAATGGCCGCGCACGTCACAGCCCTCAGTGCTCGACGCTCGACGCGTTGCAAGGCGAGCGCGATGCATATCTACGCACCGTCTCCGTAAATGGGTCGTTTTGGGTATCTACTTGCTAATGAAGCAAGGAGTCGTCTCGTGGAAGCGCACTGTGAATTCACAGATATGACGGTAGAAACAGCCGCATTGTTTATGCAGTCAGTTAAGTTTTGTGATAACAATTAGTGTCCGGACAAATTACATTGTGAGACGTGCGGGTCCTCCGAGCAGGATTAAAGCGTTGCTTGCTTGCATAATTCTTCATCATTATTGAACATACACCTACTATATTTGTGAAATCATACATTTATCACAAACATTGTACTATAAATTTAAATATATTCAGTTGTATTTTAAATTACCTGTTCATGTTTCTTGAGATAGGAGAGTCTGGGGAACGCTTTATCGCAGAATTGGCACTGATAGGGAGTGTGTTCGGTGGCGCCGAGGGTGAAGGGCGGCTCGGGCTCGCCGTCGGCGGCGTCGGCTGACGTCGGCGTGGAGGCGGGCGACGGGGACGGCTCCGGCGTCGACGACGGCCACGAGCTGGCCGCCGTGCTGCCTACGCTCCCCAGCGCCTCTGTACGACAAATACAAAGATTCTTCAGTATATTATGTAAATTACATAGACGTAGCTTTTCATAACACTCTTAGTAATAGAGGAGGGTTGTGCTCGCTGTACCGAGCTGGTATTATTATTCATAACCTGTTGGTTATGAATAATAATACCTACATAAAGTGTTCTTTATGTAGGTTTAAATAATTAAATATGATTTAGCCGGGTCTAGATCCCAAAGAGGTTGAAGTCAGGCAAGCAGATGCTTGTGAAGAATCAGTTCTTTCAGCACAAGATAAGGGCAAATAGAAGAAGAGTAATCATAACTAGTTGTGAAAATGGCGTAAATTCGTAATGAAACTAGTATTTTGTTACATTATACCTTATAAATAACAAACCAAGCCGAGGATAATCAATGTCAAATAAACTAACACGCTCGAAATCTATTTCAATGATTGGAGTAAAATTGTGAAATAAAATAAATCTAACCATCTATCATTCATAGCATTTTACTATTACGATAAATATAACTATGCACATATCCTGGCCCTACATTCAAACAGCTTGCCATTCCAGCCAATCTTTTCGACACTCAATTATGACTACAAATGTCTGAATAATAATATGGTTGATGAATTCAATATTATAAACTTAATTTTGTTGAAGTTTTACTGACAGGAAGAGTAATTGATAGCGACCTCAATCTGAATAATAACGTCAGTATTTGACACCTTCGTGCCCTAAGATAAATTATAAGTCCTTGTTTAATAAAATTTTGATTCCTAAATTGTATTTTAATGGCCTAATATTATGTACGCGTTTAGTTTAAAACACCTATAATAATAGTTTTTATTGTAACCATCTAAGCTTTATTTTTATACATGACTGCATCTAATAGAAATATGTTACCCTTCAACATATAAATAGCAATAATAACAGTGGAAAGGCTTTACAGGCTGTACATAAAGTATCAACATTGGAACGAAAGACGCGAATGCTCTCGGCTCGGATAAAGCTATCATAAATATTGGTAAAGCCCCATATTTTGGCGTTAGGAGCGAGTATTTCACCGGGAGCACCTCTGAGTGGCGTGAAATATAAACAAATTGAATGGCCCGTGATGATGAGAGGCATCAGCGCAAATGATGAGTAATGAGGGACCAGCGCAAGAAAAAACCCCAGATGCGCAACCGCTTTCAATTCCTTAATTTTTATTAGCGTTAATGTATCCACTACTTTATCTAGATTTTCAGATTGTTAATCAAAGATTTAAAGCTTTACGGTTCAATATCTTGTTTTTGTATTATTATTATTCATTAATGTTTTCATTTAATTATCCTATAAGCGGAGCCGTTTTCTCAAAATTTTATTATTGAAAGTATTCTCTAAAACGGACTTGTTTATGAAATAAGTATGTATATTAATTATTGTTTGACGGGCTACCTAGATAGATTAATTCTGTTTGTAAACCAGTAAAGATTTACCTATTCAGAACATGTAATTAGTGGTAAACTGAACAGTTTTGAGTTTCGATTTTAATAATATATTACTATATAACATGAATGTAACGCTGGTTGCATATCGTAAACAAACTTAGTTAATTTAGCCTAGGTTGCAGTCTGCACACAAGTATATGAAAATATCTCAGCTATGCGAGGTAAGATCTATTAACTTAACTTGGCTGTAAATATATTTGGTGTAAATATATTTTAATATTATATATTTTTCTAATAAAATATCCAATTAGATGCGAATGTTACAAATGTAACAAAATATTTTTTACCTACTTCACAAGGAGGTTACTCAATTTGTCGTACGTACTTCTACTGTATAAAAAATTAGATGCACTTATTTAAATTATTATAAAATTACGTTCATAATTTCCTATTACTTGTCACAAATATTCGCAAATTTGGTTCAAAACAATTTTCTGCCAGTAGATATGATCCAATGTTTCATAATATTTATTTCGCAGGCATTTTCTTTCCCTTCCAGTGCATTAATAAGAGGAACTATTTATATCAATTTGCGTCCCTCCACTCCACGCCCCGGACGTGCGTAACAGCCGCGTCTAATGGCAAAAATAACGACAACTTTGAATTTACTATCGAATTAAATTCAAAGTATCTGCGAATGAGATAAAAAAAAACAGTTTAAGCATTCATTTTTGTTTTTTTTATATATATATATATATATATATATATATATATATGTCGTCATCGAGTTAATTTTTTAAATGGAACGCCAACGCCATCTTATGGCATTCGACAGAATCTTCTCTACACAGCACAACGAGGATGTCAGACGACATCAAGAAGGCCCGAAAGCTAGCAGTCAAAGAGAATGACAAGCCTATAAAAAATTAGCAATTCAGTTGGTTTTAGATCAAATGATCGAATAATATTATTGGAGTCAAGTGCTGTGGGTGCGTGGAGACTGTCTCGCGTTCCGTAGTAGTTTATGTTGTTGGAATTATAATTGTTTTGGAACAAAAACTACAACTACTAAAATCTGACATCGGCTATTGTGATCCGACATATTCCCACATACGCCCACGATACTTAGTAGTAATACGCTATGGAAGACGATAACGAGCATACACCTTGCCTGCCGTTATATATATATATAAAAATTGTATGCCGTGTGGAACAAGTTATGAATATAAAATAAATATTATTGAGTCGTTGAAAAGTTAAAAATCATAAAGCATACTAATAACATAAAAAATAAATTACTTCTAATAATTAACAAAAAAAAAATATTAATTGGTTCTATATTACATATATATTAAAATAACTTATGTTTTGGAAAATAGATAAGTTTTTATATTAATATTCACCGCGGTTAGATTTCGAAATTCGATGCGATGTTGCTGGCTGGTAATTTTGGTAACTAACACATCGGTCAATAAGTCCCGAGCCTAATATATAAATTGCGCTGTTACGGATAAATACTACCGATTTCCTTAAATTACTGACCTCTATGTAACACATGTCAAAATTTCATAAACTTTTAACAATTTTTAAAAAACGTTACAGTGATTTTAGTGATGCTACTTTGAGTGTCTCTAAAACAATGAACGAAAAATAATTTCGAGTGTTGATTAAACATTGTTTTCCAAAAGGAAAAAATACCGTTGAAACAAAATTTTGGTTCGATAAATGTTATGAGAACTCTGCTCCATCAAAAGCAACAGTTTAACGTTGGTTTGCTGAATGTAAACGTGGGCATACAGACACTAATGATACTGAACGCTCAGGACGTCCAAATGAGGTTGTGATTCCAAATAACATAAAAACGTAAAAAAAATCGTTTTGGAAGATAGTAAAATGATGTTACAGGAGATAGCCAACATTCTAAAGATATCAAAAGGCAATGCATTTGTCATTTTGCAGGAACATTTGCCCATGAGAAAGCTCTGTTCAAAGTGGGTACCGCGTTTGCTCACCGTTGACCAAAAGCATCAACGTGTTGAAGCCTCAGAGTGTTGTTTTGAGCTTTTAAGGCGAAATAAAACGGAATTTTTCTTGCAATATGTGACAACGGATGAAACCTGTGTCTACCACTACCCTCCAAAGTCAAAACGGCACGTCCATTCAATTGAATGGACGGCAACCGACGAAAGGCGTCCAAAGCGACCAGAAACACAAATATCAACTGGAAAGGTTATGGCTTCCGTGTTTTGGGATGCGCAAGTTATAATATTCATTGAATATCTTCAGAAGGGAGAAAGGATCAATAGCGAATATTATATGGCATAACTCGCGAAAAAACGGCCTCAAATGCAACAGAAAAAAGTGGTTTTCCATCAAGACAATGTCGGGTCACACAGCGGTCGCCATAATGGCAAAACTGCATGAATTAAAGATTGAGTTGATGTCTCACCCGCCATTTCTATAGTTTTGGCTCCCAGCTTCTATTACCTGTTTGCTAAACTGAAAAAAAAATCTTTTCGGAAAAAAAATTGGCCCAAATGGAGAAGAGATCGCTGAAACTGAAGCGTATTTTGAAGGGTTAGACAAATCGTTTTATAGGAAGGGTATAGAAATTTTAGAGAAGCTCTGGATCGATTGTATCACTTTTAAAGGAGACTATCTTGATAAATAAAAACGAATTATGTCAAAAAAAATGTTTTTCTTGCGTAGGCTCGGGACTTATTGACCGATGTAATATGTAGGCTAAATTTAAAAAGCACCAAACCAGACCCTGTATAAATAAAGGCAATTTGAGCAAGTCAGTTGTAACGGGATACATGCAATATTAGCTGTAAGTGGTAGATATATCGCGTCGGCTGGTAGAAGGATAGCCGTAATTAGCACCGATTGCACACAGGCACGGAGTCAGATAGCACATATTTATAATAAAAATAAAAAGCATCCTATCCTATCTTATCTCAACTTTATAGTAATTTGTCACTTAAAAGTTTCGAAGTAGTTTGGTTGCGGCATATGGAGCTCCTGATCCTGAGTTTAATTCTTGTGACATGCGGGGTATGTGACCCTAAGTTAATTTTCCCAATATACGATCTAGGTTCCTAATCTATTGAGGACAACCAGACGACCGGATGGGACCCATGCTTTTCCGAAGGAAACACATGAGGATGAATAAATCGATGTTCGTATTACAACGATGATCTCCAGGAAGTTCCCAGTAGCAGTTAGTTATAAATATAAACTTCTCAGATGTGCAGGTTTCCTCACGATGATTTCCTTCACCGTTAAAGCGAACGATAAATTCACAAAGAATACACACATGATTTTAAAAAGTCAGAAGTGTGTGCCGTTGGGATTTAAGCCTGCGGACATTCGTCTTGGCAGTCCGTTCTACACCCAACTAAGCTATAGTCGCTATATACATTCATTATATTTCACCGAATATCATGTATAAATTATAATTTATATACAACAGGGAGCGACGAGGGAAATTAGTGTAAAACAACTTGCATCAATCGCGAAAGTACTCAAGCCGAGTTTCTTGGAAACAATAAGTTGCAGATTTGGTCAATTGTCATCTCGGTTACGTTCCTGATTGCAGGCAATTCTTCGGGTGTCGGTGGCGACTGGCGCCGCGCGACTGTTGGTGGGCGGCGGAAGCGCACTTCCTAATTGCGCCGTCTGCGACACCTCAGCAGGCGCCTCGGCAATCAGCGACGATCGTTAGTCGCTCAACCGAAAACAGGTACCTACTTTACTTCAACTATAATTTGTATCGTACCAATAATATTTCGTGCTATATTATTCCAAAATCGTCATTTAATTTCTTAATAACTAACTTAATTGGATTCTGTCTTATTTTTTTAAGATGTAAGTACCTACTACACAATACATCATTAAGATAACAATCTAGCTTCATGACGAATAGCTTAAAAACCGAAACTTTTTATATTACTATTACTAAGAATATAGGTACCCTATAACACTTTTCATATTGATTCTATTATGGGGAAGACACATTATTCCCATGAACCCGCACCAATACAAGTTATCAGTTCTATAAATGTTGTATTACAAGGCAACATCTACACTCTATAGTGAGTGAGTACCTATTCATTGGATAAGGTTAATTATCGTTTTAAATTCTTGACATAGAAGTGGCGTTCCAAGTAAATCCATATGTACCAATTATTCACTGATGACTAACACTTCCTTAATTATTAATTATGGAGTGCGTATAAGGTTTTTATGGTATGGTTTTCTTAATTGATTCATTCCTTATAATTATTTGTAATATTTGCACCAATTTGTGCTCACTAGGATCATCTGATAAGGATGATACTGGTTTTGTGATCAATTATAGTATTATTTAAATTCCAGTCATATTTAAAAAAAAGTCTTGTAAACACCACAATAAAAATATGTTATACATTTCGATGTAAGATGATATCAAAGCTTAAAAACTAACACTCAGGATGCAAAAAAACTAATAAAATGTTCAATAAAAGGCAGATGCACGATATTATTTGTATTAAGAAGTTGTTGTGACGGGACCGCTATAAAATGATTTACATAATGTTATTGTTTATTTAAAATACACTTAGTTATGTGTAGAAGTACTTATTACAGTTATTAGGATCGGTCTACACCAACTCCGAACTGATTAGTCGATTTTAATTGATTGGCTGATTTATAATCTGTGTAATAATTTAAAATTAATATTCATCCCTTTCGTTCCCATTCACACCAGGTGACTGATAACGAAAGTGCATTATAAACAGTCTTATCATTATCTACCCAATGGATACAAATGTAACATTTTACCGTGAAGTGAGTACTGTTTTACTTGAATTAAATTTAAATAAAAATTTAATTAAGCCCAGTCCGTAAATGAGTGAAAGACTTCCGCGAGCATCTGCAGCGAACAAACTCATTGATTACGATAACGAACGAGCGGGACATATTTTTAAAGACATTTTAAAAATGGTGGTTAATGTGTTTCATATGTAAGTTATTACTTGCTAGATCTTTCTGTTGCTTCTGCCCGCGTAATCATCTTTCCACGCTATCCTAGAAATGTATCCTAGAACGTGAAAAGTATCTACTTGCCAAATCAATATAAGCAAACAGCAAACATAATAGCCTGTTTATGTTTAGATATCCGTGGAATGCGGTCATAAAATAGTTTCATTTTGAAATCGCAGACACGCATGGTAATTTTATTTTATAGAATACTTTTTATCACATTAGGGTTATAAAATGTTTGTATTTACAGAAAGAAACTTTTGTTCATATTTGACACATACTATTCTTGAGAAATCACAAATAAACTAAATATTATAGTATGTTTGTCGTTTAAAAGGAGTAACGTTGAGAGCAACGGTCAAATTCTCTCGTTCTTCCCAAATCCGAAAAGGCTGTTAGTTCCGTATAGTTCCATAATGTAACCACAGCCTTTTTGATTTAGACCATTGCATCGTGCATATTGATATGTATGTAGGTTGTAAGAACATCACTATGTAATT
Organism: Manduca sexta; assembly: GCF_014839805.1. Taxonomy (NCBI): domain Eukaryota; kingdom Metazoa; phylum Arthropoda; class Insecta; order Lepidoptera; family Sphingidae; genus Manduca; species Manduca sexta. Next base: position 9,531,656 of record NC_051139.1, read on the forward strand.
TGCTGGCTTTTTAGTATATAAAACAATGTGTCACTTTTTATTTCATTCAAGAGAGGGGAGAGAGTTCAATTGCTGAGAGAGCTGAGAGCTGTTGGCGATGCGACACCGTTTTATGAAATAGAAATACTAACTCGCGAGGAGTTTTCTCAAACATTTGAATTCCTTCCTAAGCGAATTTCGGCCATGGCCATAAATATCAATGGAGATTAGCCAGGTACACTGGACATATTATAGTGCAAAAGTGTGTGCGCAATATAAAGGTGCATATTCTGTTCTTTCCTCGTATAGTCTGGCGAGACGGCAACCTGATGTGACCGGAACGAGATCAGGATCAAGGGCTTTACGAGCTTTTCGGGGCACGGGATTATCACACCGACAACTTCTTGACTTCGAGCTGTGGCTAAATAATTTTGAGATGGAAAATCCCAGTCACAATGTTTTTGGCCTGAATCGGGATTCGAACCAATGACGTCACCGCAATAATCGTCCTCGTACCGCGTATGCGCGACTACGCCATCGAGGTAGTCAACATTTATTAACCCACAATATCAACCCTGCGTTATATTATGTCAGTTAACATATTTACTTATGGGGCTAATTATTTTTTTAACGATATCCGTTTTTAAGTCGAATAATCATCTTTTATCACCTATTTTACTGATTGTCTAAACTACCGCTTTGATATTTGACTTAATAATAAGAGTGGTTTTAGCATTATAAATTAATAGATCATCGTGGGAAAATTTGAAATATGTTTGTTTTTTAATTAACTACACCGAAACGTATATACAAAGTTTTTAAAATGTTTAAAGTAAAACAGGTTAACCATATTATATTAAAATACGTGAAATGAAAGTACGTGAAAGGTACTATTTTACTTCCTATCTCCTTCGGTGTATTTAAATTTTATCTCCAAGAATTCACTTACGCCGGATTTCTGAGTTCCGTTCGAGTTTTGTGTTCGATAGTATCATTGGTTCAATAACATTGCCAACATTTCTACATTTTTAAAATTTTGTATAAAATAGTTTCTATTTGAACCTTAAATTAATTCTTACGGAATATGGATTGTCTACTAGGAACCAGGCATTAATTACGATATCAAAGAAACTGCTTTTCAACTAACTAATTTCAAAATCACATCACATTAATTTAGGCTTTAAAATAATCGCTGAGTCGTGTGATTTAGAAACATTGCCTTAACGCAGTTCCTGAGAATTATTTATTATTCACATTACTTTCTTGATCATACTAAGAAATCTTTCGAATTGCCTTTTACACAACAGCAACCGAACTTAAAAAGTACTTAGAAACAAAATTACGTTTGATGTTATTGTGACTCAAAAAAATTATTAGAATGTAAAATTGCTTGATAAAAAGTCATAAGTATTTATAGTATATTTAGATACTTATTTTTTTTTTAAATTATTGGCACGCCGTTTACGGTCCTTCGCAGTGCGTAATACAACTTGTACAAACAACGCTGTGTATCCATTCAGTTTGTTTAAGACCATGATGATTTTATAACAATTCAAGAAGTCCTAAATGATTTTAAATTGAGTCATATATTAAATTCATTTATTATCAAAATGTGTGGAATATAACGCTATCTAAATCAAAGAATAAGTTTTAAACATACTTTTGGTATCGCTGTTGTATAACCGTGTTTTATTGGCGCGTAAAACATTTGCTGACAGCATTTCCGAGTCGTAGGTCGGATCCCAGCCCCTAGAGGATAGTATTCCTCTGACTATAGAAGTTGAATGGATACATCAATTTATACTTTTCCAGTACACTACTAGCATATAATAAAAGCCTAAAAATATATGGATAACCAAAGATTTTCAATGTAAGTTATATAATTATTACTTAATTTGTATGTATTTGTGTGAAGGATTGGTGTCTAATAAGACGCTATACTTAAACGTCATATTTTTTTTACTTTCCAATTAATGGTGAATCAAAGTAAATATTTAGATAAAAATGTTAATTATTATAATCAATGAATTTCTGTGTTAATTGAATATATACCTACTTATTTCTTATAAATATACTTAACTAAGACAAAACAAATGGTTAATTACAACTGTATGGAAAAACAAATTATATAAAAAGGAATAAAGCCACACTTGATGAGTTTTGCGACTGCGCTTCGATCATTAGCGTATTAAATTTGCCGTTTGATAATTATTTTTTCTTATTATAGGTATTTGATTGCGACGTATTTTATTATGTAAAGTTATATTTAATATAAGCGACGTGCCTTTATTAAATTACATTGAAAATAAAACTTTTTATATAAATTTATGATCTATATATGAAATAAAAGCTTTTGTGCTAATTTATAAAGAATTACATAAACGTATGTCTATGTTTCCTATTCACAAACACTTCGCCTAAAATTTACCTAAGTCAGTACGCACCTTATCTACGGATATAATATGTACCGTAACTATCTTCATTAGCCATTTATTGTACATGAAAAGATAGGTCCGTAATGCAGAATCTTACCTTTTATATCTTCTGATATGACGTCGTGATTTTCTTTATTTGCCTGAATTTTCTCTATCAAGTGCTCCAGCCTACTGCTATTGCCTTTGAATAACATGATCATATCGCGAAGAAGAGCGCGGCGAGCAGTCCTTGGGCGCTGCGGGCACTGGGGTCCGTGCGGCCGACACGGAGCCGTCGCGGACACCTCCTACAGTTGGACTGCAGCACGACGACCGCTGATTGCCGCAGGTGCATCGGTTCCAGTTTATTTTGGAATTGTTCGCGGGGGCATTTATTGCGAGTGCGAATTAATGCGCGTCGCGTGTCCGACAGGTGCCACTAATCGAAGGTGCGCCCGTCGCAGGCCGCGCGCTTCGTACGCTGCCTTCACGGCAATTATTTGGGTGCCTGCTGCCGATCGACTTAATTAGAGACAATCATTTATGGCACGCACCTTTATTTCCCGATTACAGGTGGTTTTAAATTTTGTTGTGAGCTGTTGGACCGGTCACCGTGAAGGCTAACCACGGTGTTTTGTACAAATTGGTAGTTGTGCGTGATTGTTGATGGCCGTGTCGGAGTGCAGCCATGCAACCGTGCGCGTGCCGACAGTGGCGTTTGCGGCGCGACTGGAGCGGTGGCGGTGAGTGCTCGGCTCCGGTGGGCGAGCTGCGGCGCCCGTCCCGGCAGCACCTCGGGCCTCGCGGCACCCTGCGCCCCGCCTGCCCGCCTGCCCGCCCCGCCCACACGACCTCCTCCTTACACTTACTGCCTTTTACAACAACTTCTAACAACTATTTTTGACTTGAGTCCTCGTGATAACTTATTAGCTAGATTTCACAATAGAAACCTTTTTAAATAACCTGTAAACCTTGATCGTCCGTAGCGACAAGACAAAATGTTAAATGTTTAAATACAAAAGTATTTATCATCGCCATAATTATGGTCCTCACAATAGAATAATAAAAATTATGAATGTTAATGTTTATGCTTATTGCAAAAATAAGACTAAAAATAACAATTTAATAATTTCCCATTCAAAAAACAGTATTTAAAAACAATACAACTTACCGTGTGCTTATTATTTGGCTGAAAGCTGTGAGTACGGAAGTGTATTCCCTGCCGTGCCTAATCAATCGTTAGCTGTTTGACGCATACATTTGACAGATGGATACAAAACACTTTCGAATATGGCGCGAATAATGAACCGTGTGACAGCAGGATAACGCTAAAAGCTTTTCAAATTTGGAACGTCGCGACAAGGAAAAGTGGCTTTAGATTTTCCTCGTTCCACCCACGGGCGTGGGCGCGGCCAATGGGCGCCCGACACCCCGCGCGCCCCTCGCGCCTATGCGCTCTACCAGCCTTCACTGAACAAAATGCATTCAATCCATTCAATACTTTTTTCACTTATAATTCATTCTTTGTTTTAGATGTCCCACACCATTGTCGTGAATTATTAGTATGAGACCTTTCTATGAAGTTCATTAATTCAGTACGACATTGCCTTCGAATGTAGGCATCAATTCTCAAAAAGACTTTCAAGTCAATAAGCTCGTGGCTGAATAATGTAGATTAAAATATAATATAACTGGATTAGCGTAACGGTCACCCGACGTCCGGCGATCGGTCCTCGGGGACAAATATAACCGGACTCAGCCTCTGTGGCAAAGCCTTTTAGTTGTGAATATATTAGTGGGATTACACGGTTGACACCAACTGTTGTAATTTTACGGATAAACTCTAGATATATCTGCATGTGATCACACCTTACAGATTTGTATTGTGATGCCATTTGTAGCGACTACAATATGGTAATATTATTTTTTATCAAACGTGTTACACTGAATCACTTTGCTAATGACTTAAAGTGTGCTTGTAAATATTTTATTCACAATGTGCACGACTGTACACAATTGAAACTTCAACTTGCATAAATGAGTACGTAGACACAAGAGGACGTCGTGCATCGCTAAACTGTACTCCTGTACGGAAACTTCACAGATTAATGAACATTAAACATTCAGGAGACGTTCACGGATAGGATTGACATCGAGTTGTCGGGCGCCACCGACCGGCTGGATATACAAAAGGGTTTAACATTAATACTTAAGCGGGCCGCACCTCACTCCTGACGCGCCCGATTAGCCTGTCATTGGGCTAAACCTCCCAACACTGAATAAAGTATTAGGAAAAAAAGTGCTCCTTATCAACGGCGACGTTGCCACCTCCGTGTCGCGTGCTGATGAGGGTCGGCAGCTGACTGCTCAGCAACTCGCCTTTACTTCACCCGCAGGTCCCTTGTTACACTTGCTCTACTTTGGATTTTGAAAATGTGATGAACATCACATTTTCCCTTAAGAAGAAGTATATTAATAAATATGAAATAATATTTGGATATCAATCTCTGAAACAAGACTTGCGTATTGTGTCAGGGGCTGTTAAGAATTTATTTTCTAACAGCATCTACACAAAACAAAGTTATAATGTGAAAGATTTTTTTTTCTCGGCGAGGGGATCTCTCATTTCGTAGTCACTTACTTATTGCGCCACAGAAGGTGTCGAAAATAAATACGGAAAAGCTGACAACCTATAGAAAGGTAATTTTCGAAAGAATATTGTTATACGTACCAAACTTTTTTTAACGCCGTGTAGGTACGCAAACATTCCAAAAGTATACTTAGATTTAGATATTCATTGTTCTGCAATATTTATTATAAGAGTGAATCAAAAGAAATGATAATTATTGATCATATTGTTTCCATGTTCGAAATATAATTTAATAATAATAATATTCGAAATATTTTTATAAGTTCTGTGATAGTAGAAGACCTGACTATATTTCTGTTGACTTTACTTATATTTTATTTTCATTATTTTATGAGGTATATAATTCCATTTCAATCTACTTAATGGGAGGATGTTAATTTGTAAGCGACCCCATCCTCTATAGGTACCTGGTTACCCCTGACCTTGTCCCAGTTGACAGCACTTGCTATATGGACTCAACACAAATTTTTTGACGCAAACCAAAAATATATTTCCACATTAATGAGAAAATTGAGTCCAACGTTTAGAAAATCCCAAGAAGATACGTATTTAATATTGAGCCTTGAATGCGAAAACGTTGCGGCCGTGAATATTTTATGAAGCGAGGTGACACTGCGGCGCTTCCCCGCTCTTTTATAACTAAACATGGTAATATTCAACCCTTGATTTGGCCATTTTGACTTAATGTACGTGTAGCTGTAGTTATACTTTTATGAATGTAATATTCTAAATGCACAAATAAACAAAATACGTCTAGTCAAATAGCTTTATCTAATCTAGATGCAACTAAACAGTAAAAAAAAGTTAGTGCACCAATTATAAAATTCCAAATATTTGTATCGCAGCATGACAAACTCGTCAACAAACGCCCATGTTTTTTGCTCGCGTACCTGTCGAGTGTCGCTGGTCCCGAGGGAGCCCGGCACGGGACGCGGGACGCGGGCACGTCTGTTCGCGTCCTAATAAATCAACGGGACAGCCATCATTCCAACACGATTAGTACGGGAACGTCTTTATTTAAGTTCCCTTATGCGTCTGTTTTTTGCACCTTCCTTGCGATGTTATCCTTTTCATATTTTTATCTACTGGGAATAACGTAATAAAATTATGGTAAAAGAATATATTGATAGCAATAATGGTAATAATGTTACTAGATATGCTCTATGAAAATAATTAATTAGTTGCAATTTATTCAAATTAATACCTTATCAAGTAACACAGACATGGTTTATATAGAGACCTTCAATGTTTCTTTAAAGGAGCATTAAACAATGGGAAGGGTGAACTATCACGAACAATCCAGTTTCCGATTACCGTAAAATGAAGGCCACACAAGACAAATAAATCAGTTAGGGTAAAGTTTTTGTACAAGATCGCGTCATGAGATAGCGGCTAAGGGTGGTCCGGACACACGATACGCCATGTCACCCATAACCTTTCTTTCCGAGTTTAGTTAAGTTACTTAAAGTATCTGGAATAATAATGCAAGTAAAATACAAAATTAAGAAGATAATAATAAGGTATTAATAAGGGTGTTAATGTTAATTTGTTCTTTGGATAATGGAAGCTAAAATATAATGAAATTAGGTTCGAGGTATTTGTTGCCAGTCAAGATCTTAAAACGTATATGCTGCAAAGTGTGATCAGCCTTACAATTTTACCAACGTTGATAGCATCTTGTAAACTACTGCAAGTTTGTATTCTGTCGTGTCTTTTTTGCTACATTTTATGTACGCATGTTGTATACATTACATTATTATGAGCAATTTTATAATGAATGTTCCTTGCGAAATATACAAAAAACAATACAAAGGAATAACTAGAAGAGTATATCATGTAGGGTCGTCACTTATAAAAACACATAAAAACATTACAATCTAATTTGAGATAGTGGGCGTAACCACAACCCGTATGTCAAAATAGTGTAACAAGAAATGATAGGTACTACGTACTCGTACGATACGAGGCGTCACGTTTGCGCGGAGATGATATCCCAGACGCGGCCGCCGCGGCTCGCTCTCTTGAGCGCGACATCTCACACGAAATGGGTCAATTAAGACGTGGGAGTGTAACCATACGTGACCGTGACGCGTGATCTCTGCGCCGATACCAGCCGCTACGTTTCACGCCTCGGAGTAAGTGTGATCATCATGAGCTGCATTTATTTATGGCCTTTGTTATGGATGTAATGTTACTCCATTAAAAAAACCGTCATTATGTTTTAAAGGGATATTGTAAATTGACACATTTGCAAGGCTAAAGTAAGTGGACGCCTCCAGATACAATAGGTTTTGTTCAGATAAAAGGAAATAAAAGCAGAATATATTGAAATATCAAACTTTATAAATCTTGGCATTCATGAAATAAAAAGTAGTCCGTGGGAAACTGTATAGCTGTGGATGAAGACTAGGTAAAATAGTTATACGGCACGAACGTGAACTGAGTGGAACGAACCGAGAGCCATGCGCGGCTTGGTGACAGTTGCGAGCGGCCTCTGACCAACCAACGGCTAGAACGACGAGGTTATTTTAGCGCCAGAAATTAAGGTGACCATAATAGTAATCTATTAAAATAATTTAAAGACTGCAAAATATTGTTTTATTATTGACCCAAATGACTCTAGACACGTAAATCTTTATTAAATGAAAATGTCTCGCTGAAAATAGAATTTAACGGATTTTTCAGAAAGAGATAATCATAGCTAAAAATAATTATTTACCATTAAATTAATAAGTAGGAATTAACTGTTTTATATAAAACTCTATAAAATTCCATTTTTTATCATTCGAACTGTTTGTGCTTGCTTGATATTTGTAGTGATATGAGAATTTAATAAAAATGCCTTCATTTATTTTCTGATATCTACGTGAATACATTAATATTCGAAGCAGTCAAGTGGATGAATAATTTATATTGATAACTGGACGAGAAATACACTGTCTACTATTAAATGGTATTGTTAGCACCCGAGCAGCAATATCGAATCTGCGACAAATACAGTTGCTTGAGGCAGCCGTGGCGCAGTCGTGATCTGCAATTGCCACGTCACGTCACGCAATTTTTTACCACCTTTAGGTGAGCTATGCCGAGTTAGTCTGCTCGACCCTGATTACATCACGCCTGGGAGCTTAAAAACATCATTATTTTTTACCAGCACCTCTTGTATGTTAATTGTGGACTATAAGTTTAATGTCGGTCTATTTTGAAAAGAACGTGAGTTAGATGTTTCTAGTTGTGAACCGAGATTTCCTGCTTTCAATTTGAAAATCGGGCAATCCTTTGAAATTGTATAGGTTTTGAACATTATTATTTCGGGTTTCAAATATTCTCCAATATAGCCACAGTCCCGCTCGCTGTCATATCATGAGACCGAAATACCGTTTCCACAATTGTACGTGCTTACAATACCCGTGCATACATGGTTACCTCTTTGGCGAAAAGATTCTGTAATAAAGTTAACAAAATAAAACAAAACGAGGGGCTTGTTGTATTGGCCTCAGGCTATTAAACGATTCTGTAAGATTGGTATCAATTTGTGCGTGCGATTGTGCGCGGCTCCTGCGTGCGCTGTCCGAATCGGCACGTAGTTCCGCAGGTGAGACTGCGGTCGCGGTTGGTCGCCGTCACCTGCACCGACCACCTCCGCCGCACAATAACTGATCACTAATCGATAAATCAAAGGGCAAAACAACTTCACTGTAACGGACAACTATCTATCACTAATGGCGGATGTCAATTGTGGAGGATTTAATCAACACCAATGGCGTAACGAGAGTGAGTGAGAACTACGGTTTTAATTTTTTTGTCTCTCTCCCCGGTCATAATGAAATTAAGGAAAATAATAATATTATGTGGGATTAGTATGATTATCCGGGTTCAAATCCTGGGACGGGCAAAGTGATACAAAGTTTTTTTTTACTCAGTACTAATACCGGGCTCACCTGGAGGCTAGAATTTGTGTCCACTATGCCGATAGACTAGCCTAGCCCTATTATATCATGAGACGGAACTCGCCTGGCGAAAAGGATGTGGTATGGTAGCCCCCCTGCCTATCGCTTCGGGGATAAAGGCGTGACGCGTGTTTGTTTTGGAATTAACCTGTTTCAGTATTGTAGAAGTTAAGTGTGCTAAATCCTCAAAAGGATATGACTAAATTTCTGTTTAATGTGTAAATATCATAATATTGCATACACTTCCTGTCGTATCCTACGAAATACAATAGCTTAAACATATTTTAATCTATCTTTAGAAGAATTTATGAGTTGAAATATTAAATTATTCCGTTTTAGTAAACGGGGCTCTGAGACAGAAAAACAATTTTCTTAGAAAATGCAAATGTATCCCTTAAAGGGGCCCTAAATTACGAGGTAGTGCAATCCGGACAGGAAGCCTCGCCCTCCTAACTGTCCGGTAGTGGGCCGTGTGTCCGGTCAGACCTCCCGGACAGCGCCGCCACACCACGCCGGCCACCGGGCGCAAGAGATTGCGACTTGATGGACTTCCGCCTTTTAACTATTACCACGAGGGACCGCTTTGAGAAAACTAAGGACGTGATTTATTAATTTGGTATTGTTTTCTTTGTTGTGTGAACAGCGAAAGCAACGGTGAAATGGCAATTGTTTAATTAAAGATACATAATATTTATTATATTAAAATACTAGAATTTTCTACAGAACCTTTTTGCTTCAATTTAGTTTATTTTGTTTAGGTCTCGCCTAGTCTAGTTAACTGTATGATGTCTATGTTGAACACGCTTAACTTTTCCATTAAATGTAGAGTGATTCTGACGCAGACGAAGCACGTTAATAAAATTAAACTCAATTGTACTACCACGAAACTTTCCACCTTACACGCCTGCACCCTAATACCTACTATTTTTCCTAGTTTTACACATGTTAAAACAAAATTCCAAGTATTCTCTACAATACAAATGCCTCAATTATATGCGATAATATACTTACCACAGATAATATCGACTCTTACCACTAAACGTCAAATTATAAACTAGAAACCGGAGGTGCGTAATAACAATACTCGAATGTAGGCCCTGCCGCGACGCCCGCAGGAAATACCGGGCTTGCTAAACTATCGCAAACAATAAACAACGGGACGTAGATTCTTGCGTATTTGCATCTCTTGATCTATCATCTGGGAAATTTGTTTATCAATAATCAAACGTTTGTTACGCGATCAGGGATAATGGATGTTTACATGTGTTTACTTTAAGCCTGATATTAAATTCCATAATAAGAGCTTTATATATCTGACTATTAAAAAAGTTTATGTAGATGTTTGGATGGGGAAATGGGGCTTTGCTTTCCGGAAAGATTGTCAATATGAGCATAGTCGCAAGCAACACCTTGTGAGGAAACAATAAAGAATACGTGCTCTTTACTAGGTAATAATCACCACTCCACAACGATCACCCAAATTTTGTTATAAAAAATACTTCTGTAGCCCCAACTGCAAGAACCTGATGAATTTTATTATCTAAGCGTTACGACCTAAGCTCCAAATATAAATGAGTTAAATAGTATTTATTAATGACTTCCTTCATTTTGTATAAAAATCTGCCTAAAAACAATGCCATAAAAAGGGGCATTCTTCAGCGTTCATTTTTCCTTTAGAAGCAAAGCCATCTTATTAAAACAATCTTGATTTTCGGATAAAATGTAATTTTATATGCTCGTGGACCAATCAATTAAAAAATACGTTAGTGTAGATGCTTTGTACCTTTACTTACCTATTCAGAAAAAAAACCTCAATCATTTCGTCAAATTACGGATTAATTTTTAGATTGAATTACATAAAAGGTCACATGTTAAACCCAAATATCTTTAAAGCTATAATGATTACGTCTTCAGAAAAAAACAGACCGACACAAAATACTCAATTTAACACCATCCATTTAGATAATCATTATAGTGAATGGAAAAAGCGCGGAAGCAATTTGATTGCCACACAGAATGTATAATAGTTACTTGAAGACGATCAGCAACAACCAAATAGCGTTAAATGGGTCCCATTTCATGCGATAAAATATTTTTTAAATTCCCATTGGCAACAGTTACAACATTATTCAGAAATTTGTGTAAATAATACAAAGTAATTATATAAAAAGTATTAAGATAAATACCAGATTATCTTGTTTACCTACGTAATGTACATAATATAATTTAGATTTAGCTAGAATTTTAATTTATAGTTAAGATTTCAGCTCAACTTACCATGGCAGGCTGATGAGATAATAGAACAATGAGACTAGCATATCGCACCTCTCATTGGAAATTCTACTGAAGCCCAAAAACAGTATAGACAACATACAACATTTTCGAAATGCGAATCACTTATGGCATTGCAAATACACTGCTCATTGGCTCAAATTTGTTTTAATTTCAACACATTTGTGGTTTCCAACTGCAAATCAGCAAGTGAGCTTAGTGGTATTTAGTCTAAGGTAAATTAGTTATATTGCTTAACAATCGTCCTCGTCCTCTATGTACAGTTTCAAGATCAATAATAAAATATATTGATAATCCCAATTGTAATCCCGCATGAATATAGTTTCAACACATAAAATTTAAATTACAACGTTATAGAAAACTACTTTTAAACACTCTCTATGGGACGGCTGCCTTATATGGAGTGAAAAAAGATTAGTTGCGCACGCGCCGATGGAGACGTTACCGCTGAATCCTTTCAATCACCTGCTGCATCAAAACACCTACCTGCTGCCAGCTGTAGTTATCACAATTAAGTATGACTCATTATTGTATTAGGTACTGCTCTATTTTCAAGTTTATTTGCAACTATATAAAGTATTTATATTTTGTTGAATAAAATGTTTGAATATTGATTATGCTGACTGTACCTAAATCGCCAAAACTTATATAATGCTGGTATTAATGACATCAAAATTTGTTCAATTATTCTCTATATTAGTACAATAATAAAAACTTATTACCCACGGCGTACACCTAAAAAACATTTTGTATTGAAATAGTCACAGTCATAATTCCACCAGACAGAGTGGCATTACTTCTTACAAACCGTGAGTCACCGCGCATTAAGTTGTGTCACACGTAATGAAATAATCATTATTTAAAACCAGTCTTCGGGTTCTGAGAAACGACCAACTCGGAACACAAATCAACCGTGTGAATAGCCAAATCTTGGGTAATGAACAGCGTTAAATATGCCTCATACATCAATGTTATCATAACGCCCTGGCAATTTAAATAAATCAAAAGATGATTTCAAGACTTTTACATTTTATTTGTACAATCAGGTTCCTGAATATATTTAGACGAATCCTTACAATTATAAGGACTTCAATATTCTTATTTAACTAATGGCAAAATAAAAGTCAAGACGGCCTAACAAAAAAGAGATAGGTGACAATCTCATGAAATTAGATTTTAATTGCGAAGTTCATTAAGAGACATATGACAGAGAATGCACACTATAAAATCTAGGAAATGGAATGAGAGTTGCACTAGGGCATTTGCCAAATGTAGAACTGGAGACTATGCCGAATCTCGGCGTGGCGTAATTAGAATCGTGACTGTTTGATGTCGGCCGCAGATACCGCGTAATTTGTGTTCCCATAACATACGAATGTATGTGGACGGGCTGTAATCACCTCACATGCGTGCTCGCTGCATAGATGACGTGTTTCGTAGGAACCGCAACGTTATATAGTGCACGCGTTTATCACGCTCCAAAATATTTTTCAACCTGTGTTATCTATACCATTAACTAGCATTACAAACCTAAATTCTAGACTCATATTTAAAACTGGTATGAAATAACGTAATTTAGCCAAAAAGAGATAATGATTAACTCCTACGTTGTTATAAGCCCTATGGAAGCGAAACTTTATGACACTCTGTATCTCAAAATATATTTGTCTGTTTTAATTTATTCGTATGCTTTTACCTTAAACTGATGTAGAACAACACCAGAGTTCCTTGCCCATTCTTCTCTGGCAAGAACTGCTCTCCGAACTAGTGGTAGAGTTAATATTGTTGGAATCCAAATAATGTAAAAAAATTACAGGTTTAAGTTATTTAGATGATTTCATTTCAATAACACTGTCAATATTTATTGAATAAAACTATATATCTCATTTACCAGCAATGCGTATAGTACCAGGACCGACATTATGCTAATTCTAAAAGTTTTCAATAGTTAGTTGAACATTTGGCATTGTCCCACGTGGGTCGCGGCGCACACCGGGTCACAGCAGATGAACATCCTACTTTTGGGTGGTCGGGCCGGCGTTCATTTCACGCGTTTTAGCAGCCATTACCGACCAACCTGCTAGCTAGCACCGTAGCTGAATAAACGCAATTACTACACCGTAATCACAACCAATGTCATTTAATTTTATATCTACCTAGCCAATTAATCATTGATTGAAGTTGTTTATCATGGTTCGTCATTGCTAAAAAAATTGTGTTCATTATTCAAATTTTTAAGAATTTAGGCATTCCATTGAAGGTTGAAACTCGACCGTCTTCTCTGAAGTACTTGCGTGTATTCAATTAGTTTTTATTATTTAACTAATTATAGTTTATTATTGTGGAATTAAATAATGTATGCACCTACATCTTTGTTGAATCTATATTACAAAGCAAAATTTTTAAAATAGTCATGAATTGAAATAACATAGATAAGATGATAACAATATATAAATACTTGTAATATTATAGGGTCGTGGTAACCTTGTCTTACATGCCGTTTATTATTAGTTATTTATATACTTACGAATAAATACTCCTACTCTTAATCGCAGTACAACTAAACCATATGTAAAGTATATATTTATTTATTATATTATTATAACATCAGTATGTAGTGGGTGCAGATGGGAGTGGTGTGGGTGCTGCCGTGGGTGCGGCGGGCGGGGCGCAGCCGCCCAGCGCAACGCCCAACCCGCCACGCCCTACTGCTAACAAGGACTTCACAATTGTTTCAAACAACTATTTTCACTTTTGAAACTTACGTATCCTACAGCAGTGATATCGATACAATATCTAGAAAAGATTTTGAATCTTATTCTTCTAAAACACAATTAATTTTGATGTATTTATAAACATTTCTTGCTCATTTCATATTATTAAAAGCAGAAAATAGTGGCGTAGAAATACAATATATAGTATATAAGTACCATAACGTTACTACATGCATACAAAAAGGTAGAGCTTGCTATCCTACAGACGTAACCGTAATGTTTAGAGCTAAAAGTTTGTAAAACTCAAAAAAACAGTAAAAGTTAAATTTAATATACTAACTTTCATTTCAAGACTTCTATAGTATTATTCTGTCTATAAAACTGCTATGTATGATGCACTGAACGAATCTTTTAAACTTCTTATGAATTACTTTTATTTAATACATATCTTCCTAAATAATTAAAAAGCCAGTAAATCTAAATTAGTTCTTTGATACAATAACAATTTAAGTTAAGGCGTATGGGAATTGTAAATATAAAATATTATTGAAATTAAACTAATTTTCGAATTCTATCGCGGTTTTTTTATATTTTAATTTTCTTCCGACGTTTCGAAGACTTTGCAGCCTTCATAAATTTTTCGTTTCATTTCAATGTCTAACATTCGCGTAAACATAAGAAATCATTATAAAATATTATGTTACTACAATTATAACACAAATAACAAAAATAAGTTAAAAGTGTTGATTCTAGAGCAAAACGAAGAATCCTTATAGTTTGGTTACAAAGGCCATTCATTCCCTAGTTATAACGATAAATGCAGCATCCCTTGCTGATCCAAATTTTTTTAGACCTCACTATACACTTAATATCAGGTGCAGTAAGATAGTTTTGTTGAGGCTGGATGAAAAACATATAATTACTAAAATATATGTATACCGCGTATGACATTAAAGCTTGCAGGAACACGCTGGATGGATAAATATCACTTTCGACAGGTCCATTTTTTTATGCTTTTAATGAACAGACGAGCTTGCTGATGGTAAACGATACGATCGACCATAAACAGTAGAAACACCATGTCAAAGCTTGAATTACAAAATATTGTTTGGTATTCCATTGCGCTCGCCATCCTGACATATGAGATTTTAAGTGTCATTATGTCCAGTAGTTACACTGGCTACAATGTCCTTCAAACCGAAACACAACAGTGACTACACACTGCTGCTTGGCGGCTGAAATAGATATTGCAGTGGTATTTACCTTACCCAGGCGGACTCTCACATATGAGAGACCTACCACCAATTATCATATTATAGTTAGTCCATCTGGAAATCTTTAGGATAGAGGTATGTTTAGTAGCGGATTTCGTCAACCTGATTATGATAACATTAAATCTCATTATCGTCGACAAATTGCCTAACACTGTCCTCAATAGTGTGTTTTAATATTTTTAGAAATTTTGGTTTTATATTTGCCCGGTTGCCGCAGAAGCTTTTTAATTTTATTTATTATGTCTATGATATTTTAAAATCAATTACGTAATGATATTGATATTAATGTAAAAGATTTTAGAGGTAATTGGATGATAGTCAGCCACTTGCACGTAAGTCGTTGAATAGCAAAGACATATTAAATCTTGGGTATCCGTATGGTAATTTCAATATTGTACCTACAATGCATAAGACTTTATTTCCTAATAAAGACTTCATAGGAGTCAGGAGAAGAAACTAGCAGGTAAATAAAAGCGGATCCGAAAGGGGGGAGGGGTCACTGGAATGACCTGGGCTGGATCTAGGTGACTACTGATTTTTAAATACCTCATTTAATATTAAATAAAATATTTTTTTATTTAAATCGCAAATACACGCGAATGACAAGCATAATACTGAAACGAACATAAATTAAATGTTATGTAACTTATGTACAAATGAAAATTAATTTCGTTATTAGATTTAAATTATTTTGACGTTTGACAATAACGTACTATTTCTTTTGTAATCTTTTGATTTATTATTGTAATCGATTTGGAGTCTGTCCTGTCTAGTCTTAATGAAATATGTAGTAAAGGAGAATGTGCAAAACTGTCCCACTCTTTAAGGGGAGTGTATGCCTTGTGAAATTATTCATACTTAAGAAATAATAACACACGTACAAAGTGATTTTATGTAACCGGATTCTAAGAAAGTGTCCATAAGATTATTGTTAGTTGCAATGAACTGATTAACTAGAAAATTTATTTAGAATAATATTGCTTATTAGTCTTACAGACTAGATTTATTATTAAGATACTAATTCTTGCTACAAAGGATAAAAACAATACTTTACGAAATAAATATATTTCGGGGCTTCTTATTAGATTAAATAAGACGATTTTTTTGCATGAATTGCCTATTCCCATCTTGACTGTACATATTTGAAAAAATCTGTAAATACTAATTTTAATGTGTCTAAAAATTATGGACAGTTTCCTTAGATTTTTTTTTGTAGCTACAGCGTTTAAGGTAACCTTCCTGCTTCATCTCACAAAACCCAGGCTGTATCCGTATAGTATTTTTGTAATACCTCCAAAATAGGAGAAATAGTTTTAGAAACTATTTAACTAACCTATTTTGGCAAATAATCATATTTTATTATACGTTTTACTTTTTCACTCCGTACATAATATAGATTACAAGATAGGTGTAATAATATAATATGCAAGTTTTTAAAACATTCTACAACTATAAAAATATTATATCAAGGAAAAATAGATCAAATTACTTACTTCATAAAAAAATACAATAGTGTAATAGACTTTCCTAAAAAACAGCTGAAAATATTTTATGGAATAGTTAATGAGAAAAATCAGAAAGACTTCCAAGGGCCGTAGTCACTGTCTTAACGACATATACTAGTCTGTTACTAGTATATGTCATTCTCATACATAACGTTAGCATTGAGGGTTCTAAAAAGGCATTTTGGCTACAACTCCTGAAGTGTCAAGTTCATAGTTGATGGAATCTTAAACGTATCTATGACAGTTCTGCGACTTAATATTGCTGACCCAATTAACCCCTCCATATTTCCAACTGCCTCGATGGTGTAGTTGTAATGGGCGAAGACACGGTACGAGTACAACTACCTAGCTGAGGTCTTGGGTTCGAATCCCGAGTCATGCCAAAAAATTATTGCGAATAGGTTTATCCATCTGAAAAATAATCGGTCGGAGTCAGATAGTTGGGGGTGTTATACCCCCGTATCTCGGACAGCGCGTTAAGTTGTTGGTCCTGCGCTAGATCTCTCTTTGATCATGTCGGATTGCCGTCTATAAGAGCGAAAGAACTGAGAGAGGACTTGTGTATTGCGCACACACTTGCGCAATTTGGCTAGGAAGGAATCAATCATTTCCAATACGTATAATTTAAATACTGAAAACGCTTCTAACATTGGTGGTATTCATGAGTGGTCGTGATTATTAACTATTTGGTGCACTACTTAATCGGGTATTTACCTCTCATTATGGATAATGTTACTTAAAATATAATATAACCTATAAGTCTTTACTTTTCACAAAAAATATTTTTGCCATATTTTACCTTTCCCACCGCGAGGAAGTTCTTTTCCGTAATGAAAAATCTACTGCACTTTACTAAGATACAATACGCCATATATAAAGTTAATGTTTAATAACAATTTATTAGGACGTAATAAAAATAATTAAAAACTACAATTAGGCTGTAAATCTATTAAATCGTTCTACACAATATTGCCGAATAACATCTTTTGTAAATAATAGAGTCGCTTATTAGCTTTCTTTACGGCATGAATAGATTGATTAGCGGTTGTGGTATCATTTCCACACACGACTCGACGTCAAATCTCTTATAAAAAATTATTTCCACAAATATTGCAGAAATTATTTAACCTATTTCTTCACGCCCATCGGCCCGTATAAGTTCAATGGATAAGTAAATACATAAATAACAAGATTATATTAAAAAAATAAGTCGTATTAGTAAGCCCCACAAAATATTACATGAAAATATTACTTGATCCTGAAATCTACTCTACTTAATGATAACATTACAAAGCACTGTATCGCCCTGCATTGTGCTTCTCTCTGAGTTGGTTTTGCTATAATTCCTGCTTCTATAAGTGTAGCGCTAACTAAGGATGAGTCATGCTCTTTTTATAATTTATTATTTAATAAAATATTTTTTTCGTCCAAAAACTTAATTCTAATCCTGCATTTGGTGTAAACGCAACATAGCTTAATGCAAATAATATGTCAAATATTGAAGGTCGTAATATATCTCAGTAGGCACTCTAATTGAAATAGGCAAGTCTGTCGTAAACGAGAGTCTACTCAGGGCGTCATTACCATTCTATGTATATACCTATTTTGGACCTCAAGCAGTAATGACAACAGTAGACGGACATTCAAGATAGGCTGAAAATTTAAACATCTTAAATAAAACGAATATAATTTATCCATCAAAACAAACATTATCACAATATGTAAAACAGATATTTAATCTCACATTTAGTAAAATCACTTACAATAAAGCATGTTTATAAATTAATCATTATTTCCATGACGCTAAATCATCCCTAAGTTAATTTATAATATACACACGCCACACGCATTACGTGTTTGTTCACGAAAAGTATTTTCTCTTTCCAAATAACAACCAAAGGAAAGCTTTCCCGAATAAGCTGTAGGCCCCTTTGTTAACAAGTTAATTCTTTAGTACACCGTTAGATGTCAGTGTTCAAACTTTGGATATCAGAAAGCTTCGCAGTGTGGCCGACACGAACCTTACTTAATTTTTACCTATATTAAATTGCCGACAGATCGCGCTGTCTATGGCGTGATTTTTTAGTTTTTAATACTCTCTAAATAATAAATGTAATTAATAAAAAAAGACATCTGCATTTATAGTAAATAGAGATAACGCAATAAAACTTAAATAAAGTGATTATTATCATGTTACCATAGGCAGTGAAGGGGCGCGATTTGCCGCTGGTGTGCGGGCGGTAAGCGGCGAGATGAAGTAGCTTCAGAGTTCAGATACTATCACAGGCTCTTTGCAACACTACGCGCCGCCGCGCGCACCACACCGCACCACACCGCGCCGCGCCGTGCCTCTCGCATTAGACCGCGATAAAATAATCGTATTTATCTTTTATTTCATCTTCAAAGCAACCGCTTTTTAATTTTATTTCCTTGTTGTGGATATAGTTCATATTCTATACCATTCAATAAAGACTACTGGTTTCGTTCATAACCGTCCAGTTTTTACTACAGTGCGCCTTTCTAATAATAATGTTGCGTAGGGTCTGTTTCGCTGTAACCACTCAAGCAAAAGATAATCTTGTCAACGTTCCGCTTTAGATCAAATAAATACACCGCACGCAAACGAATGGTCGCTCAAGGTGAAAATCGATGTTTGTCATGATTTCATGGCTTCACAAAGCTGTCATTAACGGAATAATAAATCAATGGCTCGCTTTGATTGAACTCTATCGGTTTCTATTATTATTTATGAACCGAATCTGCCCCTGTTTTATATTGAGAAAATGTTTTAAAAGATTACAGTTAGATAGAGTCTAGAGTTTGCCGACGGTAATCATCGAAATTTATTACCATAGCTTGTACTGATGACCTTTTGGGACGCCTTTCACATTAAACTACTAGAAGGCAGTTAAGCTTATACCATAATTTATAAATAAAAAATGATACATTAAAACTATTGAGTTGCGAGCTTATCAGTCACAATACAACAATGACTCGAGTCGTGTACTGTGATACTGTTCGGAGTTCACACCAGCCGCGCTGCTCATGCATAGATAAAAAGGCTTCTGCGCCGCGTATGGTTATACCGTCCCTGGAGCATACCGCACGTCTTGACATATTATTGCTTTCTCTGTCGCGACAAGTGCTATCTGAATTTAGGTGTTAGGAAATTAATATAATGAAATATGCATATTTCATTCATGCATGAAGGACAGCGTGATACGTTTCTATTACAAAAAGGCAAAGTTTAGTCTTTGAAGTCATAGGATAGTTGCAAAATTATAATAAATGTACATCAATACATACACTTTTTCAGGCCAGTTGTTTCGAATTATTTTTTCAGTAGCAAGTGGCATTATTTATTTATTTATTTATTTCAATTAGAACGGATAAACCAATTACACTAATTAAGTTAATAATAGCAATATATAACTATAGTAAAAAATGAAACAGATCAATAATCGACTTAATAACTATATGAAATATGCGGTATCATGAGTTAATTTCACAATAATGCAAACATTCATACCGGATCACGTTCCAATCAGCCGAAAAAACGTCAAAACGTCGTTTCATACTTTATTTTCTTTTTTCTTTTAATAATTTAATATAAGATTTACAAAATCAGTGCCATTTAGGTACTTAGGAATTGGTGATTTATTAATTTCTAGAATTAATTGTTGTCATTTTATATTATTATTGTTTTAACTACACAATAATCTTAACAATATTACTCTTATTGTTATATTAAAGTTATTAGACACCGTTTGCCCTCTTATAGTAAAATTATTAACAAACTTGCATAATAAGACACTTAATGATGCAAAACTTCTTGACGTTGTCAACGTCTCGGAAAAATGTTTGCTAAATTCCTTAAATTCCTCGTCTGAATATGCACAAAATTAATAGACGTTTAAAATTAACACTATCTTTCTTGCGTTGAATAATTCCGAATTCAAAACACCAATTAAGTCGTTAATTAAAAATGTCTATTAATAGATTCATTGATATATTTTAAGAAAATATGTTTTATAAATTCTCTTTATGTTTAAGATTTACCCATAGGCCATGAATGTAAAGGTAAATGAATATTTAACGAGCGTCTTGTTCGATAGGTGGTTTGTTGTTATCAACTCGACCGTCCCTGTCCCGCCCCGGACCGTCTGCTGCGTATTATCTTTCTCTGATCTCCAAGTACTGAACACATGAATACTGGGAACCCATTCATCAACGCAATTCACTACAGAAACAATAAACGAACCCTTCGCCGCGCCCGACTAAAGACTCCGAAGTACCTAAAAAAAGGTTTTATATTATACACTTCTTGGGAACCCTTTATGACTGGCAATCGAATGCTTAAAAAATTGCAATAGAATGTGAGTCGGTGGTAGCGGGTGAATGGTGGCGACACAATGCTTGGTGAACGCTGGTAGGTGTCGTATGTCGGCCGTGCGTCGCCCACGCCGTATCGCCGCCGCGCCACAGCTCTACCACCAGCGCGCCGCGCACCTCTCGCCGCCGACATTCGATATCGCTTTTTTATTTTATAATTTCTACACAATAGAATCGCTGTAAAGGCGGCAAAGACAATGCGCCCGGAGGTAGGGACCGCTTGGAAACCCTTTATATCGAATTTATTGTCTCAAAATAAAATCGGGTGCAAATCAAAGCGAGTACTCAGCCGTACGACCGGTAATAATCTGAAAAGAGTTAACTCTATAACACAACTCGGCTCTAAGATCGATAAAAAATCAAAATAAACAAGACTACAAAAAATATATGAACTAATGTATGAAGAGGTTGTTTTTCGCATTTCGCGTAACGTTAGCTAGCTCCGTACAGTTACAAGATAAGAACAGAAAACAACTCGTCAGGGGCCGCTAATAAATTGTGTACGGCTTATCTGGATTGGCAAATCTGTGTAATGTGTGTGTTTGTGTAATCAGATGTGTGTCTTGGAAGTTTTAATTCTCCGTGAAGCCTGCGTGAGGGGTGAGAGTCCGGCTGGCGCGCTACGGCGGTCGGCGTCAAAGCCGATATCCAGTATAAAAAGGTTGTGGATCGGCCGCTTCTCCATTCGGCGATTGGCTAGGCGGCGCCCGCTGTTCCCCAGGGCCCTATACGAGAAGCGAAATGGGCCCCAGAACACCCATAAGAGAGCGACCCCGCCCGCCACGGCCGAATAATTAGGGCTCTTTGTTTAGATAGCGGCAATTTTATTTGGGAGCGAGCGGGCGCTGGGGACGTCTTTGGCCGTTCCAACCGCCCGATATTAATAAGAAACGTGTGTTCTGCTAACATCATTATATGATTGTATACTGCTAATACTCTTTAGTGGTTTAGTCATTAACACTCAGATATTACAATAATGTACCTATGAACTGCATGACGAGGCGAACAAAATATTAATCGCTGCGCTTGCTAGTTAACGATAGCAACATCACCAAGAACTGCAAAACACAAAGTGCGATTTGACAAATTACACAGCGGTTACTAACTCACTTATTTCGTTAATTACTGTTTCACTTGCTATAATAAACATATAGAGAGAAACAAGTAAACACGATGAATATAGATTCTTATTTAAACAAGCTTACCAATACCGATAAATGTAAAAAAAAACTCAAAAACTTTATTGATAACCAAAGTTGTGAAAGTGTGAATTACAACGGCCACAACGTCACGCCAAAGAAAAGGGGAACGTAGACAGTCACCAAGAAATATCACATAAATAATGCAGCCAACAATATTGGGGTTTTGATTTGTTTTCTTAACTTTTGCTTTATGGCATCGAGAGCCGTTCACAAAAGCTGTATTTTCACCACTTGTTTGCCTCGAATACACCACTCTATAGAAAAAGAGGTTTACCTAATGAAGAGGAAAAATTAATGAACGGGATTATTTGTCATACCGATGCAAGTATTTGTTTAAGGGCAAAATTTTCAATGTTCAGATAAAAGTTATTTGTAGGGTAATTCGTAAAACATAACATAAAATATTTAGAAATTGCAGTTGTATCGATAAAATACGTACGTACGATTGATATCTCTATTATCCCAATTATAATTTATTTGATGGATAACTTTTATCTGAAGACATTAAAATAAAACTAGATTTCGGATTTTTTCGCGGTTTTTTATATTTTCATTTTCTCACGACGTTGTAGATTTTGCAGACTTCATAGCGACGAAGTGACAGTTCGCCCAATGACCAAATCGTGACAACCGCGATAAAAACCGAAAAATAGTTTATTTCAATGTATATAATCACATAAACATAAGAAATAATTTTATCTCACGATTGAAAAATCAGCCCTCATTGTTCAAAATTATCAGTTCAATAATATTAGACACATATTTCGATCACACAATGGATCCCTGTATGATATAAAAGTATAAATAGAGTAGCTAAATAGAAAAGAGCGCACAAGGCTGCGTCGCGCCTTGTGGTTCCGCGGGGGCCTACGGTCACATCGCCATTGTCTCGTCCCCACAAACTCGCCATAAATGTTAATATGGGATCTTCTCACATTTGAATATCTATTTCTTCGCGGGGCCGGTTCGTTAACGCGGCCTTGAATTTTAAATTTTATCGCCGCACCGGGAATGCCGCAGATGAGGTGCGCGCCTACGTGATCTCCCCGAGAAAATAACCAAGAGAAACTTCTTTTTGTTTGTGTCGTTTATGTTTTTTAGAGCATAATGCATGATTTCTCGCCGCTGTAGTAGTTACTTACAATAAATCTAGACGATTGTATTTACAAAATTGCTGGTAATAAAATCATGACATTAGTGGGAAATATTTATTGTTTGTGAATTCTAATTTCTCAATTTGGAAGGCTCAACTACTTTTATTTTAATATATAGTTTGATCCTGGAATACATCAGCCGATTATTTGAAAACTATAATAAATTCAGTATACATTGAAAAAAGACAAAACCGAACGAGTACGAGTTGAACTCGCGCACTGAGGGTTCCATACAAAGAAGGTAAAGAATTTAAGGGCCGTATTAATAGATGCAACTCAGTATCTGAAGTTGCGATATCAGCTGAGACGCTGTCAAATTAAGGACAATATCTTAAGACAGTCATTATTTAATAAATCCATATTAACATAAGCTCAATGATATCTTAAGTCACAACAGATTTTGACAGTTGAACTTCGTTTACTCAACAGGCCCGACTCACTCAAAAATAAACAATAAATTTACAGCTTAGGTATTATTTATTACATAATTCAATATTATAAATGTCTACTTAAGGTCCTTCTCACAAGTGAGATTGATTTATTAATACCGCCTTATGTGTGTAAGTTCAATCATTACAAACTTAACTTTGCCGTTGGCTCCCCAAACACGGTTGTTATAGTAAATAATAAGTTTAATACTGTAAAATTCCCTTTTTTTATTAAAGTAAATACTAGAACACACTAAGAAAACACCTGAAAATTATATATGGTTTTCAAGTGTTTTCCTCTAGAAGACATTGTTTCAAATTTGTTTTTTTCACGGCTTATAAAGACCACAGATCCGAATATTTGATATAATTTGCAACTTGATACCTCTATGCGTTCCTGAGAGAGAGGGTTTTGACAGACAGATAGACGGACATTAAAATTATCCTATTATTGTTCATTTTGAGGTACGGATCCCTAATAAGGCAAGACACGCGCTAGTATAATTCCTGAAATAATATTTAAATCTAAACTTACTAACCATTTAATACTGATGCTATTGCTTTTAATAAATTAAATGCCAAACTTGAGTTTACTCGTAAGTTGTTCGTAGTTCTAAAGTAATTAATATGGTTTGCTACATTTAGACAGGAGGCAGAGCATCGTTTTAAGGCACCCGACTGATTCGTACAGCGATGCACCTTAGCTACTAATTAACTTGTCTCTGTACATCACACTGTCACTACAACTACACTGTGACATTTGAGAATTAAGCTGTGTTTTATGGAACACACACACTCACACCTTTTATCCCCTAAGGGGTAGGCAGAGGAGCAAATAAAACATTTTTCACCGTGCATTTTTCGTCCTATGATGTGATAGACGGCGGGCTTAATGCCATATCTGGCACAAATTCGAGATTTTGAGCTGATACTGAGAAGAAACCAAAAAAAACCAATACCACTTTACGTCCCGGCGATCGAACAAAAGACCTCAACACTACAGTCGTCTCGTAATACAACAACAGTATCGAGGCATTTTTTGGACATAACTCTTCAAATCTAATTCGGCTAAGGGGGTGGAATAAAAATATTTTTTAAATCTATTTAAACCCTCAAACACATCCAAAATTCTTATACTCTATCTTAATTGTCATCAACAATCATCTTTTTACACATGTACTTTAAAAGACTGCTTTAAAACCAAATATCTATGTTCAGCCATTTTTATAATATCTGATATATTTTAAATCAGTTTGATAGTTCGGGAAATTGTTTTACGTCGAGTGTTAATTCTCTTACGCGGCGGCAGGACAATTAGTTTTGAAATGCTCGTCCGGCCGAGCAATACAGCCCGCGACCGCCGCGCCGCTCGGGCCGCCACACCAGGAGTGTGTCGGTGACGCGGCTCGATGACGATCGAAAGTTTTAGCTGTGAGCATTTTAATGCGCCCCCACCACCCCGTCTGACCCTCAATTATTGAAAATGCATTTCTGTCCGCGCCCTGCGCCCGTTGCACCACGCCACATTCCAAATGCACATTTTAAACTGCACCTGATTGCAGAGTCGTGTTTCTATCCATGACTAAAAGTCGTCCTGTCGCTTTATTTTAACGGCCAATTGGCTTTAATACAATTTCCCGTAATAACTTCTACGTGAATGTCGTTAGGACAGAATTCTGTTATGCACTTTGAGTTTGAGGTTCATCCCTTAATTATTGATGTTAATATATTAGGACTATAATATCCTGATTATTAATTACATAATTCTGTGGTGCCTTATGGAGATAATTATCAGAATCGAGACATAATATAAGAAAAATGTATTTAGTAAAAATATACTCATCAATATCCTTGTATATTGGTAATAATAATGATAGTGACCTATATAAAATCTAAGAATAAAAACGTCGGAATATATTGCATCCATTGCAGTTTCACTCTAAAACTAATCTATCAAAACTCATATAAAGCTTTTAACTCAGTATGTTTTATCAATATTTAAACTATGTATTATAACAAGAAACTATAGCCAATTCCATAAAAACACAAAGTTGTTTCTGTAAATAAGTTTCACCGATGTTCACCTACTCATAAGCATCGATATGTGCAGGTCGGCTTTTGTACTAAGTGACGAACGATGTATACAATTTCAGGCGTCCGTTTTAATTGTAAGTTCGGAACGGTCGCCGTCCACAATGCAATTTTAGCTTGGGCATTTTCCGTCACAACTTCCTTTTTGATGTCACTATTTTAAAATGTTTCAAAATCTCGTGATTGTGCCCATTTATTCCAAGCGATTCTCGTCTCGAATATTTAAGTATACTAAATAGGTATATTTCAGTATTTTATATGTTTTCAATATTATCTAATAATTATTTATACAGTGGTTCTAATTATAATGCGATAACATTAATATTTATTATAATTTAGAATTCATGTACAGCATATCGCAAGCGTCGTTTCGACCACTTCCTGAAACAGCGATTCTCCAGTCATATACGTAGCGGGTTTAGTGTCGCCAGGAGGGAAACTACGATTCCTCTGAGCGGGAGTATTTGCTCCTCAACTTTATGTTCATTTTATCTTTTCGGTTGTACTGCGAGGCAGGGACTTCGCCAAAGGCCCTCCAGGGCTGCATTAACGCCGCGGCCAACTCCCACTACCACAGTCTTCATCACTTTTTACGTTTCACTATTCAAATATTAATATAACAGAATAGTGTCTTTCTTTAACATTTATAGCCTAGACAAATAATCAAGGAGAATTCACTTAGGAATGTAAGAAATGATAAATATTTTTCCTTACTTGTTTTATCTTGCTTTTAACCTCCAAAAAGATGGACGAGAAGTTACCAAAAATCACTTGAATGGTCTTCGAAACCTAAACATCAGCTTTTGCCTAGCCAATGCGTTAATATGTAAGTAACTAATTAACTATGAAATTTAATTATTATAATTATGTTTTAAATTACTTACCTGAATCCATGCTGTCCATACTTTCTGACTTGATATCAGCCATTTCTGAAAAAGAAAGAAAATACATTTATTGCGGAATAGAAGATATCTAAGAAAAAATCTCTACCTTTGTTTTAATTATTGATAACCTTCAATAAAATATTCTTTTATTGGATTTCATTCGATAATGAACAGGTTTCCTTCACTCATACCTCGTCGTATGAGTGAAGGAAACCTACCTACTACCTTTATTCAAATTCTATTATACTCTCTTTGGAAGTTCGAAATTTAAAGTTTTTCGGGGTAATTTTCTTTGAGGTAGAGGGTGCGAGAGACCGCAACAAAGTTGTTAGGCGGAGCCCTGCAGCCCGAGGCGCGGTCAGGGCCTCGCACTGCGGTCGAGAGCTCTAATCCACTTGCGCACCGACGGAACTTCGCGCCGCGCCACTTTTGTCCTGTTTTAAATAATTCACGTCCGAATAGGTGATCCACTTTAAACTGATAGTCTAATTTTGTAGTAGCCTCGTGGAAAGTTTTTAAAGACAGTTTTTCGGTAAATTCTTCCATATAATACATATGTGTGTTTTTTATTTTTCATTCTTTTGGCTTTTATTTTAGTTCTATATTATACTTTTTTTTTATTGCTTTAAATGACGAAACAAGCTTGCCGTTCGCCTGATGGTAAGCGATACGACCACCCATAAACAGTAGAAACACCATCCAACCCCATGAATTAAAAAGTATTGTTCGGTATTCCACTGCGATCGCCATTCCAAGACATGAGATGTCTTGGAATGGCGAGATATTATGTCCAGTAGTTACACTGGCTACAATGTCCTTCAAACCAGAACACAAGAGTGACTACACACTGCTGCTTGACGGCAGAAATAGACATTGCGGTGGTACGTACCCAGGCGGTCTGTCAATATTTGAGAGACCTAACACCAGTAAATCAATCAAAAACATACATAGAAGCATTTAAATATTATGTAACTACTATTTCTGTTCTTAGTATATCGATGATTCTTAGTAGTTTCTTTAACAAATTAAAAATTAACTCAATTTTTAACTCTTGTTACATATTGTCAATGACAAATTCTTCATTGACAATAATTAACAGTCAAAGATACTGATACTTTTACCAAAATCTCCTAAGAAAATATCGTACTTTAGTGCCGTTTGTGTTATGGGAATTTTTATTGCTTTTATTCTTAATAAATTTAGCACTGGGGCGACCGAGCATTGCTTGAGTGAATCTTTAATACTATCAATCATACTCATTATTTTAAAATAGTTTCTACGTCAAATAAAGAGATATATTTAAGTAAATGTTTTACACCTTCTGAGAATATCTAAAATATACTTAAGCCTATTAAATAAAAAGTCACTCTATAATCTATGCTCCCAATTAAATGGCAATAAAACGAATTTAGTTGTGTTATTGGTTCTACATTAGCTGATTAAAAAATTGTCAAACAGGCCATAATAAAAACACTACTAAAGTCAGACAAGGCGTTATGGTTCTAGTTGCAACAATGATCGTTGTAAGATTTTATTAAGAGACAAAATTAAAGTGGTACATATATTTTTAAATTTCAACCATTACCATTTTTACGGTTTGAAATACCTTCATATCTTATTTCATCACAATCGCTTTCATGGTTTAATATCACTCCTTTTTAATCTTTAAGTAGTTGAATCAAAAGTATATATACAGAGATCATTTTTGCAATTTTTCGTTTCGGTTTGGCTTTTTAATGTTCACCCCTTCATATCCTTGGTTAGGAGTTCATAAAAAAATACCTATTTCGTATAAATTATCAGGTTTCTTAAGAGGGCTGGCAGCGACTGGGTGCATAAAGTAGCAGACCTGGCTATGTGGGTACCTTGGGAGAGGCCTATGTTCAGCAGTTTCTCAGGGGTTGATAAAAAAAATAATACCATATTTTCCTTTTTTAGGGCATAAGATAAATGTGCAAAATTACATCCAAATAGGACAGCCCAGTTCCAAAAAAAAAATATCGTCATACTGGTTTGATTCTTAGGCTGTTCGCCAATTAGACAAATAGTTTACCACTGATTGTCTTCAGATTTCTTCAGATGTACGAAACTTTGCAGGGCTTATCCATGCATTTAGCCAGCGATGACGATTTGCATCGAAAGTAATAGTGAAAGGTATTTACCTAGATTTTATCCAATTTATCGTTCACAGTCAGCTGCAAAATATTGGGGGAATCACTAACTAAACAAAATGAAAAGTGAAAACTAGCAAACCTAAATAGGTAACCTTAATATCTAGCATACTAAGGTAACAAGCAAATCCCCGGACGCTTATTAGTATCAACACGACTCATGAAAAGTTTATTTCATTAGAACCCAGATTTCATTTAGTAAGAAAATAATTATATTATTTATAAATATATTTAATTATAATTGCAATTATACATAAGAAGTTAATTACGACATTTTGGATTATACTACGAGACAATATTAAATATACTAAAATGTTATCTAATGTTATCTTCTCAGTATCAAAATCCAAACAACAACAACGTGGATGCATTACCTAATAATATAAAGCTCACAAAATTAACAATCTGCTTTATAAATGCATCGCCTTGTTGGGCTCAGTTCAAGACACCAGAATTGCTAACTGATGTTCTGAGTTTAAATCATAAACAGGATAACCAATGTGAGTTTCGGAAATTGTGTCCGATGTGGTGATAGGCTCACTCTATACATTATAGGATGGGAACTTAAGTATTTGACGAAAGAGGGGTGCACTACTTGCGGGTCTACTGAAGGCTTCGCAAAAAAAGGAACTCGGATGTGTTTAAATTTACACATAAAGTAAAAAAGGCATGTCTGATTTTGATTTCTGAAAAAGGATTCTTGGTATCTCGATATATAAACCCGAAACGAATATATGTAAGATAGAGAGTGACTGTAGGCTTGTATAATAATCCAGAATAGCTCCTACTATTGTACTGTCTCATCTCTTTATATAATAAACTATAAGTACAACAATCGATAAACGTCTCGGTAAACTTTGAACAATACAATAAGGTACGATAGTATACCCCTCAAACTATCCGTATCACAAACGACTTTATGAAAGATCAACTAAACGCAATATAAAGATAAGCACTAGTGCAGGCAGCATGCTGCCGGTCCTGGCACCGAGCGCAGGATATTAAATACACCCCGACGGAGTGGGCGCGGCCGGGCCGCCCGAAGGCTCTAAGGCTGACGGTAGATTTCCCGCGGGGGCACGTTAATTTTCTGCCGCCTTGAGCATACTGCCCCCCGGGGGCACGCTACCTTTCGCGTAGCCATTCAGACTAAAGGTGTTATTCCGGTAACTCCGCGGACTGATGCCAATATGCCCCTCTTGAGGAAACTTTTTCACGTGCTGAATAAAAATAACAATATACGTACTGTAATGTAATGTTTGCATCGTAAGAGTCATAAGGCTGGCCATTTTAAATTTTATGTTACTGTGGTTTAATAAATATGATAAAAATGTATAAATATTTTTATTTTAGTATTAGTTAGAAATCCTAGTATTTTTCTTTTACCTAATTAAATGACCTGACGAATAGATCTTTAGCTATATGATAATGATTACGACAATCAAAAGTCATAAGCGTCGCCACTCACAGGGAATAATGATAAAATACTGGACACTATTAAACATATACTTTTATACATCTTGATACTAATAATTACATGTAAATTAGATTAATTCACTAGACCCAAAAGATTCCTTCATCGTTAATAAATCTATATTTGATCTGGACTCCAATTTCTTAGCACAAGTCCATGAAGATGCAGAGCCATTCTTTTTTTTACTTAAATGTAAGACTTATGGAGGTAAGGACTTGGCTCTACTTGAGATCTAAAAACTTTGTAAGAGTGACAGTGTTATGAGCTTCAACTTATTTGTGAACTATCATGGTCATTTGAGAATGATGGCTGATCATTTCCTAGCATTGTCATTCTATGTTCATACCTAATATTGGCTTATAATAAACCGTTTGCATGTATAGTAATTGTACATAATAAATTTATTTTATGCATATAGACAAATTCACATTATCACCTCTTTGCATTTTTAAAAAGTTAGGATCAATTTCATAATAAAAGTTCTTTGTAAAAACACGTGCAACATGTAATTGGAAACATGAAACAATATTCATGTTATTAAAAGTTTGTTCTATGGGTCATTTATTTGTACATACATATGTATGTATAGATATACGTAACATAACATAAAATAAGCAAATACTTTTATTCCCAAAAGCTTAGCCTGCGCAGAGTCGCAATTAGTAAATAGTACATCGTAATATTACTTATTAGTACATAGAAAATGTCATAATGGGATAGGGAACGCCAATTAGGCACTATTCCGGGAAATTCTGATGTATTTTTCGAACCGAATAACACTTAAATTGTTTGAAATCAAATTTGGTTGAAAGCCTAATTACGATACCATTATACTAAAAACAAAACAAACATACATCCAAAGGCGTTGACAGAGGTGATACAGGTTAGTAAAGGTGTAACTAGGACATATACTTTTCACCGTGTGTTCAATCCCATGTTGTGATAGGAGGCGAGGCTATCACTATATCGGGCATAAATTCAGATTCCAGGTTGGCACTGAGCAAAAAAATCTAATGAATTGATAATTAATTTGTCGAACCCGAGATTCAAACCCGAGACCTCAGGGCGGAAGTCGTGTCGCGCACGCAGTACAACTACACCACTGAAACAGTCTAACACCAATGAGAATTGTAATAATGAATTGATAAAAATGGACATTACACAACAGCACGCGCTAATATAACAAACAAAAAGGGAAGGGAAGCGTGAAAAAATGACGTATAAAATGCAAAAGAATGTACTTTGCTGATCCACGAAAGGGTTTAAATGTAATATATATTTGGGGTATACGAATGAATAGAATACGTTTAACCAGATGTATGGTTGTAGATATATGGGTCGACAAAGTACGCATTGCAAAGCTTGCTGGCAAGGACAAAACTCTAACCTATCTAATTTACCAATATTGTACCAGTTCCTTCAATTAAAATGAACCTAAGGGACAAAACTGGAATAAACTGCGGATTTCTAACTTACACTTTTCGATAATAGTGATTGTTTATTTTTATTATGTCAGTCCATCTCGCCGTACAGTAGAGCTTTATCACACGGGTAATCGGCTGGACCAATCTTTATCACATCCCGCCCCTATGCCCGTAGGTACTGCTACCCTACCCTGCACTGAATAAAGAGAATACAAGAAATCCCAGGAAGCTGTCATCCAACCCCAACACGAAGCGTTACTACGGGCCACCACGTATCCATGGGACGTTCTAGAATTATAATTTGCACGCCACGTGGAACGTCCGGACGTGCTAAATTTCCTAAATAGGTCGTGAGCACATGCTTCTGATATCCAAACCCACACGTCAATTTGCCACACATTGCCAAATACTCATTGGGCAAGCTATCTTCAACCCACCTCTACTCAGCCCATCGCCAGCAGTCGCAGACACTTGCATAATCAGAAAAAGCTGAATAACTTTTTGAGATGTACCGAAGTAATGTACAATTATGTACCATAGATTTAATAATTAGGTATTTAATTAAGACTATATGCATTTCACTCCAATAAATAGCAACAACTACACTTAACATTTATAACATAAAAACTTAATTTTTTCAACTAAAAAAGACTTCCATATTCTTTTCTCAGCAATCGAAGGAACAAAATCTCTCTTATAATTATTTTAATCGCATAATAAAATGTGTTACCAAATATAAATGCCTCCAGGTTTCTTAATAGAATCCAATACAATCGATCCGTTAATTTCCGTAAATAGGTCACTAGTACTTAATTAAAAATTTGCACCAAACATGTACCAAATATTTTTGAATAGTTAAGACTGAAACGTATCGTGGACCCCGTGGGGATGCGGCGGCAATCAGTTCGTCTGCCCCTGGAGGGTGCATTAATCACGATCCGAACACGTCAGTGCCACCTCCACGCTACGCCAGAGCCACGCCAACCTAAACACTACAATCACTTATTTTTTTCAAATTGTTATCAAAACTTGCTTTAATTTGAAATCAGTTTTTGAGCGTAATATAATTCAATATATTTATATTATAATGTTGTTATCCAAATACATGCACAGAAATGTATCTAAGTAGTATAATAGCTTATTAACGACCGATTTCAATAAACTATTCCAATCTTTATATTCGATCTAGTCCCGTGAACAAATTTATCAAAATAAATCATTTAAAAGTATGTAAAAAAACTTAGTTCTGATTGGTCTATTTCCGCGGGAGATCGAAAAGAACGATTAAGATTAAATCACGTAAGATTTAATTTTACAGGTAATATTCAAATGACAGGCACCCTTTAAACATGTATATTTAATCATTAGAAAAGGGTTTTGAAATTAAAATCTACATAATAATAGTAGATAATAGATATTCCTTTGAGCATATACCTACACAAATAGAGATAGTATCGCGCGAAAACTCAAATTGTTGCACCAAGCTCACAATGGCAACATCGAGCTTTCAGTATTTCTTTTACTTTACAGTTGCTTACATTAAAACGAGTCATTATAATAGCAATTTTTTATGTTAGTTTAGTTTTACTATATCAATATTCATCGTTTTTCATGATTGAACACACCACCCAAACGTTTTGCATAATTCTAGCGGTCGTCAAGAGATACTATATTTTTACTATTCGGTTTTACGTAGGTATTTAATGAATAGGCTGCAGTCCGAACAAATCCTTCTTCCGCGCCAAAATAAAAATAAGTTACAAAACAACCTGACACTAAACATAATTAAAAATATATATTGTAACATTAGATAGATCATCAATTAGTTTCTCCAATTATGTCAATCTCCATCTCAAAATCTATACAATTGTTTTAGTTTTAAAGTTTCAACACACACCAGATTATGATGCAAAAGCTACTTTATCCCCTTTACGTGGTGGCCATTATTCAGACGTGAACAAGACGTGTTTTAACCTAACATTTATCAATCAGCAGTGAACTATGTTAAAAGTATTGTAATTATAATATACGATGCATTATCACCAATTCCTACTGATGCCATGTATCCTAACAACAACAATAGTTCTACATCTCTCAACATTTAAGTATATTATGGAATAGAAACACACATACACATCGACCGAGAAAATAGTGTCAAATACGAATTCAATGGTTTAATCACTTTTACATATTTTACAACCTATACTTTTGTACGAATTTCAATTAATATCTTTTTATATTCATTTTTATTGTTTTTTTTTTACATACATGGTTGACATTACCATTTAAGACACGTTATAATAATAATTAATACAAAAAAACACACATCACGCATTTATTCCCGTAGAGGTATGCAAGGCGTAACCAGGGCACCCACTTTTCGCCAAATGTGTTCCGTCTCATGAAGTGATAGGGGGCGAGCCTATCGCCATATCGTGCACAAATTCCAGACTCCGACCTGATGGGCAGAAAAACCCAAATATCACTTTGCCCAACCCGGGATTCGGACCCAGGACTTCAAAGCGCTGCCGTACCGCGCATTCAGTACAACTACGCCAACTAGGCAGACCGTCAGTAAAATAATAATTATTTCTAAAAATTTATGGTGAAGTATCGGAGCTACATAAAATAGATAGTTACATAGTTTAAAAAAACTGTCAATCATGTATAACCAAGAATGTTGTGAAATATAGACAAATGTTAAACTTTCAAAAACTATCAGAATGGTGTTAAATACATAAATAGGAATGACATTATTTTCTCAAACATTCTGTATATTACGAGTTAAGTCAATAACTACATGAGTGCGAATCTCACACAAGCAAACAATATAATATGAAGTTTCTTTATGCGTTATAGCTTTGCGATGTCCTCCGTATCAGAACGTATGTGTGTGTGGCGCGGGTCGAGTATTCCTGAGGGACGGAACGAAGTGTGGCCAGAGAATCGCCACCTGGGACTCGCCGACGTACAAGAGGCTGTGGGGTACGTCACACAAGCAACTTACATAAAAGATGAACACCCTTGCTCAGCATAAACGTATCTGCAATGGCTTTGATTATTAAACCAGCGGAAACGGCGAACGTTTTTAGTAATTAAGCATTAAAACAATAGCGGCCTGAGGTCGCGGGCAGCCCCTTGTGACTGCTGATCATATCTAAATGCCTAATGGCAACTGGGTCTGTGACGAATGTATCGAGCCCGCCGCCCCCACGCCCCAGCCCGATTCTCCACTATGTGATAATTCCAAACGCTGCGGCCGCGCCACCTGGGATCTCACAGAGGCGGACTCAACGCCGCTTGGCTATTTTTGCGTTGACTATGTATTATGTATTTTTAGCAAGTAATGCATGATATCAATTGAGCAACTTCTTCCCTTGTGATTCAGTTGTCTCGAAAAAATATGAATGCTGGGCACATTTAGGGCATAATTAGGACATAAAAATATCGCCTATTAATTACTACAGACAGCTTATCATATATACGACCCTAATATTCTATTTTCACTTAATATTATATCTCGTTAGGATTAAACTACTTCATCAAAATTACCACCTGACTGAGATCAATGTTATTGAAAAACATTTCTCTCAATGCAATGTAGTGATCAACCGCGACACAGAAGGCTCATCCCTCTCTCCACTACGGTAACTATTAAACTGCAGACAATAATTTAACAACCAATTATTACCGCAAATTTGAGATCAAACTTCGTGAACAATTCGGTATTGTTGACACAGCAAAGCAAGGCATGCGGTGCGGTGTGGAGGGGCACGCGCCTCGGCGCCGCGTGGAATTCCGAATGCACCCCCGGTCGCCGATCGAACATCGGCATTTAATTAGTCACGTGCCTGGACTCGGACGAGAGATGATCCTACCCGCGACCGGCATTGCTCGCATTGTTGTCTGTCCAAGTTAACAGAATAACTTACAAATGTTTAGCATTATGGCACTATCACATTCCAAGAGTGGTATCATAATCTCAGTACAGCTTGAATATGAACATAAAAATATATTTTATAAAAAATACAACGCGGCGAGTGCGGTCCCTGTCGTGAAGTCCCTGGAGAGAGAGCCCGCGCGCCCAACTTCGGGCTCAACGGTACCGCGCCTCCCGTTCGCCCCTCACCTCCCTCCCGCAGAGAATACATTTGCGCAACACTCGTGTTGGCCTAACAGCGCTCTGCTGCGACAACGGCCACCATTTACTGGGAAAAATTACTCATTTTCCTATACTACTAGTAACAAACAATTGGAATGCTTCTGCTGCAGAAACAAAGTGGCCTTTGTACTCTGTTTATTACAAACAACGTCATGAGGCTACTAGATGGATCATGGAGGGCTATAAAAATTTACTAGAAAACCCAACAATAAGTTATTACATCTAACTCGCGGATGCAGGGGACAAAATTAACTTTGTCTGGTTCTGTGTTATATACACGTATAGATAAATACTTACATATAAATGAGTAAAAATATTATAGGTAGGTTCCATTATGTGTCATTAATATCGCCGCAGAATTAAGCAGAAATGTAACGAACGCATTCTCACATGACGGTGAAATTATATTTTAACAAAACGAGGCTAGATTAACGCAACAACGAACACAAATTATAATAATTCAGACAATCCTCTCTCCAGTTATATTGCACAAAATCACACATTGTTTTTTTGTCCGGCCAGAGCCTCGAGCCAAGGATTTCAATATTAGTTTCTTTTATTATGATTTTACATTATAAGATTTACGAAGTTCAAATATTTGTGAAAATTTCTTGTCTTGTTGCTACAAATAATCAATTCAAGCAGGTCTCGCTTTTTAAAAACATATTTTATTTAAGTAAATAAAAAGAAATAAATAAAAATTACTTTAAGCTAAACATTCCAATTAAAATAAAGGTACGAACGGGAAACAAGATACGAGACACTTTGCCCTCTAATGTTTAATTTTGAATGATATAACTATATTCATAAAGAACAAGAGCCATCTCGGTGGGAAAATGTTATAAATCTTAGTTATTCCTATAAAGGTTTCATCATGGCTAGATAACATAAAGTTACATTATCTGGGTGGCATAAAATTAAAATATCAACTTTACGAGACGGCCGACTGTTTTAAAAACTTCTAAAGTCATGAAAGATAAAGTAGAGCAGCACCGCGTCAGCCGATGGAGGGGCTCGGTAGGACTACAGACAATTTATTTATAATCTCGAGTGCAGAATTAGACACGAATTAGCATCTAAATATTTCAGGTCCTAGGATCCCGGTGGTGATTTATCGTGAATGGCGGTAGATAAGCGAGGACAGAGTCGTAAAGCAACGGGCGACGAGCTGAGCTCGGAAGCCACCAACTCGCACCAAACCCCTTGAAGAAGTTGTAAAAAGAACATTAAACCACAGTAAAAACGCATCGCCTACGTGGACGGTCTCGGAGACTCCTCGTTATTTTGGTGGCCTCCTTATGAATTTCAATGAAGATTTTGACATAATGACACCCACTTGAGTACTCGGCAGCTTTAAATGGTACGCGTTCTCATTTCAATATTTTGTTAATTATTTTGTATATGAAGAATATTTTTATGTTCAATGTATTTTTAGTGCCCAAAAGACGTTCGTTGGTTATATGCAAACTGCAAAGGTATGTATGCCATAGAACTAATAAAGACAAAATAACACCTTGAAGAAATAAAAAAAAGTAAATACCAAAATTTTCGCAAAAAGATTTACAGTCATTATGATGTCTTTGTACATAAAGATATTAAGATTTATCAAATTAATTAAAAATAGTCGCTATTGTATTTTTATCGGTACAAAACTTATTAATCGTGATTTATTATTTTAATTTCTATTTACTGTGATTCGTAATTTCGCGTGTTTAAAAAATATCCTAACAAATGATAATTGCTTGAATGACATATTCTATGTTTTAGAAAGTAGTTTATGATATTTACCAGCGTCTTCATTTTCGTATGGCTCAGGAGTACGCGTTGAATTTTGATCCCCTTCCTCAGTATCTGCAAAAATAAAATACTTTAAAGATCTTTATTCCAATCGTAAGTAAAATACAAATAATAGCTATTTCAAAGAAAAGTATATATTTTTTAAATGTTTTCTTTTCTCAAAAGACAATAATACAAGATGCAATAAGTCCTCAAGATAACAATTATTTTAAGGACATTTCGTTGTACGTCAAGGTCCGGTATCGCCTCTTTCACACAATGATCGTAAAGACTGCATTTGAAAATGTTAATGTAGGCCATAGGACTCAGTGTTCGCAATCCTAAATAGAATGGACACAAAGACCTGTCATCCGCACATCGATGTCGCAATGCACCCACTGCAGAGCGGCACTTCGCTCGTACGTCATCCGTTATCTGCGAGTTTATGTCACTAGCAGAGCCTGAGATCAGGCCAGTCAAAACCCACTGAATGTCCGAACATGGAACACATATACGTCTACTTTCCGTCCATTCCAACAGTTACTATGTTAATGAGTACGTCGTAACAACAGTCATATGTTTTATTTAGGCTTTTTGAAACTTCAATAATATTTACCACACTGAGGACCTGTCTTACGAGTTTTAAGTAAATTTTATTTTACAGTTATCGAATTAAATAGCTTATAGTAGATAGTACTCATTTTATTACCTTTTATTTAGGAGCCCAGATTAGAGTGTGACTTTTGTTTTGGTCAGAAATTTTTAAATAGACCCTTAAGATGTAGATATATTGAAATTTGAACTAAGTATTAAATTGTTGTAGCAACAACTACGCGTAATTGATACAAAAGGCAAAACTGTGCAAAAACATAATATTATATTAATTCCCAAATTTAAATTACAAACATTTAAAAAGGTATATTATATTAATCTATTCGCGCTTTAAATACACACTCGTAGTATTTATATGAAAAATAAACTATTTTTTTTACCTTGCGTGTCTTCCCGAGTTGTTTTTTGTCCATCACTGTTATTGCAAATAGAATCGCCATAAGGCTTTTCTATGTCTTCAAGGTTTTCTGAAGTGCTGTTTACTTCTCCAGTACGAACTTGGTCATTCCATTCTTCCTCTTCGGCTAAAACCAAAAAAAAATGTATAAAGAGGCCCACTAGACATCATTCCTTTTTTATGTATACATTCTTTTTGTTAATAATTCCGTACGTGGAAATACTTATTTTCCAAAGTTTTTATTACGATTTCGAAATAACCTTTCATCACATAATACTAAGTTACGTTTCGTGAAAGAGGCCAATTCAAGTGGCAATTGTTGTTGGAGCATGTCGCGGGATTTCCTATAGTATTTGTTACCGAATCATAGACCACTATAATAGTAAAACGTGCGGGATACTTGGCTAAAAGCGGAGCCCCTCAAAGCTGTTATTTACAATTATGGTAATATTATTGCTACTCCAATTTCAGTAAACGGTTCGGGTAATAATAATTGTCGTAGATAATAGTATGAGAAAATAAACATGAATGAGGACAACTATAACACCGTGACAAAAACGGTATTGCTGTTGGTATGTTTGTTAAATTAGAAATGTAAAATCTTTTGAAACTAGTGTATTTTCGCGTACAAATTTGGACTAATAGATATATCTAACAAAAATGATTATTTTATCCTTTTCAAATCAAATCATATTTGTCGTTCCGAATCATTATTATTTTTTATGACTATAAGTCCAGTATGTACTTAATTGATAACTGTAATTACAATATGTTTGCAGAGACTTACATGGGTAGATAACTAATTGTAATCAAGTTACAAGTACATCAAGTTAATGAATACAAGCGCAGAGAAAGCTAATTAAGATAATGTGCGCCGTGTGTCGACATGGAGGGCTCGAGTTAGGTGTGTGCGGCGCGCCGCGCCGTTGGGAACTGGGAACTGAAATCACTGGCTCGCCGCGCCGCGCTGAGCCAGGCCGGCAGCCGCGCTGACTATAATATAGTACTTTATTATTAGTTACACACGGTAATAATATAATTTATTGTTTTAAATGGACAAAAAAATACATAACCTACCTACTTATAACTATTTTTTTATTATTATTCATCAATGGGTCGCTACACCGCGCCGCACCGTGCCGGCCCAGCAGTTGCCAACCGATGATATAGTATTGTACTATGTACTACATTTTTATTAGTTAAGTACATCCTGTTATTACACAATTTATTGATTATAAGCTACATAAGAATTCAAAAACTAATCATGGTATATCCTCAACTCTATCCCTAAAAGGCAGACATAAAAAAGTAATGTATATCGATTGTTGCAAATGCACCCATGTATTGCCATATGATATGATGACGATGTATGGTAGGTATGATTAAAATATTTTTCTATAATAAAAAATTAGCATTAACTCAACATTCTATTTCTTTCTCCAAGCAGCAGTCTACGAAATCACTGTCTCAGTTTGAAAAAATATGTAGGCAGTCTACTTACTACCTTTCGATATATATAGGTACGTGTCATCTACTTAGTATAGTTACTATGATATGAGGAGAGTCGCAGTCATACTGTGTTCAGTAAACTAAGTTCTAGCTGGCCATGATTATTTACAAACTGCTCGCCTCGCCGTTCAATTATTGTACAAAAAAAGTGATAAAATGCCCCTTAAAAGACAAATGTAACAACTATCCGAAAATCCGTTTCTAATATATGTAATAACTAGGGCCCGGATTAATATGTAAATACATATTTTTAATTTACGCGATTTTCATTCTAGAACTTATTCTCTACATTTATTACCGTATTTGAATTGTGAAAAACTAATTTTTATTTTTCGTATTTTTCCATATTTTAAGGTTAAGTCCATATTTTACAAAAAAATATAACCATCATCCATATTTTCAAACATCATACGTACGTGAAGTTTTGAGCTACTTGCGTGTCGTTGTATTTTTACGTACATACTTACATACCTACATTTGCGCTACATATTATATTTTTCTTTCGACGTTTCGAAGACTGCAGCCTTCATGGTCACGGGGCGGACTAAGGTGTTGGTCGTCCGAAAGGGCTGCAAAGTCTTCGAAACGTCGGGATAAAAATATAATATAAATAACCGCGATAGAATAAATAAAAATGATTTATTTTTGATAAAACGATAATTTTTATAGAATTTGAATTCAACATTTCGCTACCATTTTAAAAGATTTTTTTTTAAATATAACTCTTACTGTAACAGTAACTGATTTTTCAAAATAAAGAATGTTTAAAATGAAAGGTATTGTTGTTTTATACTCCATATTTTAGATTTTTTGGTCCATATTATATGTACATATTTTGTATTTTTTTATACATATTTATCCGGGCCCTAGTAATAACATTGTGCGACTATAAGGTGGCTACGCAATCGCAACATGGCACACATAATTAGTGTAAACTGGGCGTGGGTAGCGTGAGTCGGCTTATACTTAATTACTGTATACGACTCTTTGATATATCAATCTGGGACTCAGTCTAAAAACTGATTCAGAATGCATACTCGTTTATTTAGCGAACAATAAAAAACAATTCTACTGTAGTGTTTAAACGAACTGCTCCACGGTTAATTAATTCTTATTCTTCATGTATCATTATTAAAAAATAATATAATTTATTGAACCATGTAAGCATTTTCATACATAGCAATTCATTACGAATATTAAGTAATGTTATGCCTTCGAGACAGCCTAGTCTACGGCCCCTTGAGCCCGTCTATCGATTCATCAAAAACAGGCCAGAGGCAAAATCCCAATGATGCCACGGAACCCCCGATGTCCCAGTGGTGGCATCGTGCCGTTTTATAATATTTTAAAGGTTACTGACCTAATGTTCGATTTGATATTAATCTAAACATTTACTTTGAATCCCTAAGCAACTACAGTTACTTAGATAGTTACAAAACAGTATCTCTAGGGACATAAATGATATTTCGCCTAAATGGGGTTATGAAGCTACGTATCCTTTTATGCCAAATTTAATGACAAATAATTCGAATTTTGCATCCGTATACAACCTCAGGAATTCTAGCTACGACTATGAAAATAAGAGAGATATTGTTGCTACGAGAGCTGCGCCAACGGCGGACATCGCAACCATAGCCCATCATAACTCTCGCATGTAATGTGCCGCGCGGGACGCATTCAGCACCAAAGTCCTAACACCACGATACTGCCAAGCAATTCAATTTTCTTACTATTTATATTGGTATTGCTTTTGTAAGATGTCGTATCAAAATTAAAAAAAATATCCTTGTACTCATACCTACAAAATGAAGAATAGGAATATGTAAAAGTATTGTGATTATAGAA
Organism: Manduca sexta; assembly: GCF_014839805.1. Taxonomy (NCBI): domain Eukaryota; kingdom Metazoa; phylum Arthropoda; class Insecta; order Lepidoptera; family Sphingidae; genus Manduca; species Manduca sexta. The sequence goes on from NC_051139.1 coordinate 9,573,955, forward strand.
CTAAGTATTCGAAGGATATTATATTAGCCTTTACCATTTTTAAACATTGGTATAATAGGACCACAAAATACTCTGCTAAGAACATAAAGTGTGAAAAATATAATCCCGAAATTTTTGGATGATCTGCTGTTTCTTGTTATGCAAAGTATGTTGTGAGAAATTACATTGTCTATAGCATAATAACTAACAATCCTTTATTTAATATTACTTACCTTTTCTATTTATTTTTTTTCACAAACTAGGTACTTTATTATTACAAAACATCTGTTTATATAAGTACAGCTAAGCAGATTACATTGCGAAAAGCTTTTTAGCCCTACATAATCGTATAGTTCCTTTAAGAGTGTGGAAACGACCTATTCCAACAGCAGAAGTAGTACTAAACGTTGTACGTAATAACTTTGATTAAGGACCTAGCGGAGCACAGAGGAATAATAACACAATCCCAATCTCCGGCTAAGTCATTGTAGTTTCGCTCTGTTGTATATCCTTGGAAACTGTAATTTTAATGTGTTCAGAGGCGTTAGTATGATGCCGAGTGGGAATATTCGAGTGGCGGCGGTCCCAACGGCCGTCGGAGGTCCGAAGACCGAGATGTCCCTCCTGAGCGAAACATCGTTACCTAATGTAACTCGGCTTACTATGTACTGGTAAATACACATTGTGTTTCATTTTTAAATGTGACATAACATATTTATTTACTTGTAAGCGTAAGTGAATCGCAATTGTCTAATAACAACTACTTAACATAAACTGCTCTGACTGTGGAGGAAGAGATGACGTAATTCATGTTTTGTCGGAGTGTGTGCGGAGTGGGCCTCATACTTTGAGCTTTAATGTGGGCAGCATAAATAGCTTTTTGTCCATTCCAGTATCGGAAGAGGCTAAGGGTTTATTAAAAAAATATTTTGATATTATAAAAATTTAGTAGGCATGGATAAAAGTGGACGTACGGAGCGACATAGTCGTGAAATAACGACCAAGCTCCTTAAATAAAGATTAAAAAAAAAAACTACTTAACATACTTCATTCAAGTAAGAACTTTTGTAGTTATTTGCATAAAGACCCACATAAGCTCACGATTCTATTCATGAGGGGTAAGCAGGGATATAGCTAGCGTGTCTATTTTCCGCTAAGTTAATTTTCGTTTGTTGGTGTGATAGACAGTGATCCTATCTATATTGGGCACAAAATCTAATTCCGATTAGAATCTTTTTTAAATGAAAAGCATTCCCTTATTTAGGGACTTTGAACCCCGAAAATCATAATTAACACCCAAGCACAAGTACCTACACTGAAACAAGTCTATTATATAATTATTTCATTAATTTAAACGATTTCTATGTATTCTTTATTACTCATGAAGGCTATTGCAATATAAGGACGTATAATCATACAATACATATAGATATATAATATTTATTCAATACAAATCCATTCTATTCAAAACCGAATTTAGTACGCCCAATTATCCACTAGAAACAGAACAAACTTATTTAATTGATAGATAAATTAAAAGTCGAACGTCTCAACTGGTATTTTCCTCGGAAACAGAGGCATGAAGGAGTGCGGTCCGGGGCTGTGCGGGAGGTAGCTATTCCCCAGGGAGCAGGCGGCACGCGGCTGCTTGGGCCAGATCCCGAGGGACGCAGCGTGGGCGGCGGGCGAGAACTTCACATCCACAGGGATCCAACCCCCCACTACCCACTGCCAATTCCCCACCATCGGCAAGGACATTACTGCGATATTTTTGCCGGCTACTGTTTTAGTTATTTAGTAATTATTTGAAAACTCAACGAATATAGTGTACATATTTGAATGTGTGAGAAAAGTATTGTTATTTAAATAAAGACATCGCGTATGTTAGGTGACACCAGAGAGCAGATCATAGAGTTAAAAAATGTATAATATGAACGAATTCGATTTGCAGAATCTTGAATATGAGGCACATCAACGAACATATTACTGTTTGCTGTCTGTTATGGATTTTTTGCGCGAGAACATGTGAGTGATTTATCGCAGTCGACTGGGAATAAAGAGAATTCTTCACCGAGTTACACGCTGCGTTAATGTTCTATTATGTACATCCATAATGTATTGATTACAAACACCATCAGTATATTAATATCTGTCTTTTGATAAAATAATTCCATTCGGTAGTAAAATATGATTATATAATTTGATCCAAAAATACTATTAAGAATAGAATCGAATAAGTAATAAAATATTTAAATCATTTTTTCAACGGTGTATTAGTGTTTTTTTTTTTATAACAACATGAGTAACATTGATTAATAAACATATTCTAAATAGTTATTGCGGTATAGAGATACATTACAAGTACCTAGAGAAGTTGACTTCTTTTTATTGCATTGTAAACTATAAAGGGATTAGCTAGATCTATTGTTTGACCTCTGTGATATAAATAATGATGATACTGTTGCACCCCAAAACAAAAACAGATAATTTTAAACATTGTTCTACAATAATTACAGCTTTTATTTTTGTGTAACACAGGAAAATTTTAGTGACTTATTGGTCTATTTTAAATATGTTTAAAGTAATAATGACCACTTTATGGTTCAATTTTGTGGGATCTTTAATATTATGTTATATAGGTAGTTAAGTACAAAGTTCTAAACAATTTTCCTTAAACAACGTATATGTAATTTACCAAGTAATAATAACAAAAATTAAAACAGTAAAAAATTAATCAACGTAAAAGACATGACGAAAAATAAAATCAAAATCCTACAATTTACGATATTTTTGTACCATCGCGTTGCTGCGGTAGATTGTAATTGCCCTACAAATCTTACCGGCCACGGCACAGTACGGCCACATGTCAAATGACATCGATTAGTCATCTCGATAGCTCGTGGATGAGAGGTCAACATCAACATAAAACTGTTATGATATGGCTTTAGCGTATTTCCCAGAGGCGCGCAGGGGAGGTGCGCGCCACCCAGGGGAAATTTCCCGGCGAGTCTCTACGGGGCCTCTACAAGTTTTATGGACGCGCAACGCCCAGGGCTGCCTCTATAATATTATATTAAATACTATTGTCTATACTGTACATGATAATGTATAATAATGAGGTATTTTTAATCATACCTCTTACTTTCTTTAATATTATAAATACGAAAGTTTGCGAAAATATTTCGATGTTTATTAGAAGTAAACGCAGAAACAGCTGATAGGACTTGAATGAAATTTGACACACACATAAACTATGTGCTGGATACATAACACATATGGGTTAAAGGCTATTTTTTATTAACATAATTTTTCACCCATGGGTAATAATGATTTTTTTATCTAATTTATTATTTATATGTTTTAGGGATTTACAAGAGTAAAGGATTTTCACGCAGGCGATGCTGCGCCCAACACCTAGTAATTATAATAATATGTAAACTGTTATAATCCTAAGTACAACATGATCGTTAAATTATAAAAAATTGGCTCTAATGACTGTTAGAATACCGCCTTAACACTCACTAGCGACCGTCTTTTTCATGTAACTGAGCCTTGTTTTATTAAGGGACGGATTCAAATTTCTTCATTTCTAAATGTTGGTTTCAAGGCAAACATTAATCTTGTAGGGTCGACGCTACTAATAATATAATTATGCAGGCCATCAGTAAAGTATATCAAAGTAAGTATTGGCAGGCTTCCACATACTGCGGCGGTATATGCTTGCCACTTCAAAGCCCCCTGTGACACACTAGTCACCTTGTTATTTTAATTAGGCCTCCTAGAAGCAAAAAACGCGTAGGAAGGCGAGCGATTTAGCGTCTAATATTATTAAATGATTAAATAAAATATATTGGATAAAATATTACTAAGTATAACATTTACAATTAATCTATATACATAAAAATGAATCCCTATTTCTCTTGGTCGCGCCATCACGTGTGAACGGCTGGACCGATTTCACTATTTTTTTTTGTTGTGTTTGTTATTGTCAGGAGGAGGTTCTTATGAAAGAAAAAAAATAAAAAATTGCGCGGAAAATTAGAAAATTTAACAAAACTTAACGAAAATATTAATTTTATATAACTGTCAATTGATTGAAATAACTGTCAGCGATTGACAGAAGCGCTGTAAATTCATACTTAAGACGGGACGTCTGTTGGGTCAGCTAGTTAATGTTATAAACAACAAATACCCCGTTTCAATAAAACTTGACATACCTACAGGGTCTGTCGAACCGACGAACGAAGGGAATTTATAAGTATATTTTAGTGCAGTTTTTTTTTTTTATTTGTTGGAAATAAAATAATATTCATACATATTTACTGTGGCCGTAGCACCGCACAGATTCCAGCTATGAATAGATTATCCCGCGCCTTTCCCGCGCAACGCACCATATTCGCGCGTTATGATCACGATGGATTGCTATATTTGGTACAGATATTATAAATTCAAACTTATGTATTAACATATTATGTATTCAACTTTCCTGTATGCTGTACTTTAGCTTTGCTTTGGTTTATGTCAATATTGAATTCTGTAAATTCTGTGTTTCTATATTGTGCATACCTACCTACTTATTTAGAGAACATAATAATATACAATATCTACCGACAACATTTAAGTCATAAAATTTACTACTTAAATGGTGTAGCTGTACCTACTGTGTGCGCGGTACAACAACGGCTTTGGGGTCTCGGATTCAAATGCCCCGGATCAGCAGACTGTTCTTAGGTTCTCTACTAGATATGAGCCAGGATCTAAAATATGTGCCAAAGGCTCGACTCTTATCAAATCATGAGCCGGAATTAAGATGGTGAAAAGAGGATGTACTAGTTACGCCTCTACCTACCCCTTTGGGGTTAAAAGGCGACAATATATAATATGTGTGATCAAACTTATTTAAAATATAGTAAGGTGAAAGACCTATTTCCTATTTAATATTCAGCTTAAATTACAGTTGTGATACAAATGGCGGTCCAAAAAATAAACAAGTCCATAAAGTTGATGACACCTCGCAATTTGTACAGTAACAATTTTCTAACAAATTTTTACTATACTTAATTAATAAAAAGCTATTCAAATATCATAATTATTTGTTCCTACGAAATTACTTATATTTTATAATACCTTCAAGTAAACAAAGCCATCCAATTATAATATTATCAAAGAGCTGGCTTTAAAACTGCATTAGACTAATTTAAACACCAGAAATATAAGTCCAGTAAAAAGTTGACATCTAAAGCCAAATCGCCAGAACCCTCTTCAAAAGGCTTACTAATATGTCCATCTAAAGCTTTTACTCCGAGTAAAAATACATATATATAGTAGTAGGTATTTTCTATTGTTATATTTGCACCTTCCAAGCGCACACAACACCGATTCTACCCATATAAGAATGGACAGGTACCTACACTTAATCATTAGAAACTCTTGAGTCTTGATTAACTGTTTATTAAAAAAGTTTATCTCGCGCCGACGTGATTTAGATACATGAACAACATGTCATTATACTGTAGGTCTACTGAGTAATGTCTAATAAAAATTTTGCAACTCGAAAAAAAAAACATTTTTATACTTTTAGCCAGGACTGTATAGTACATAAAATATTATGATACGCAACACCAGGTGGATGATAACAACTTTAGAATAAACAATTCAAGATTCACCAATTCATTTTTATCGCGTGTTTGGGACAGGGAAGGATTAACATTTTCACTGGATGTAAAATTTTAATTCCCCGGCATGAGGTCCGGCGGGCTGAAATTGATGTGTTATAGGACCCCAGCGAGACGAAGTATGCTGTATGAAGGCCTCAATGGCCACAAATCAAGGATATTTCTTTCTATCGCAATGTTTAGCATTATTATAACATAGTATTGGTTCAAATAAAAAATAAAACATTAAACACGTTTGGCGTGTAATACATAAGTAACAACAGAAGTGACATATAACGTAAACTGTAGAGTATAGCATAAGAAACACAGAGCTAGTATTGCATTAGGTATCCCGGGAGCCAGTCGGGACTCGCAACATCCTCGCGTTACCCCCGGGACGCATTACGAAAGTACTAGACGCCAACAGATCGATACATAAACTTACAACATTACAAAGCCATTCGTTCAACATACTACGTTGTATCTGCTCGCCCCATGGACCATATAACTCGATTATTTGTTATATTTCGACACAAAATAGTCTGCAATAGCAAAACAGTCGCTTCTTTGAAAGTTTCTTTCATAATATTGTGAAAACCTGCGTTGTATCCTAAAAAAAAATGCAAAACTCGCTGTGTGCTAAATTTTAAAATTATAATAGGTGTAAATAGAACTTTTTAATTTATATTAGGTAAAGAATTAAATGGAAATGTTTTGTATTTATTGCATTTATTACAGTTACGCTGCATAGAATTCAGTAGACAGATTAGTAACGACAAACGACTGCATGAGCTAAACCGTGGTGCGCGGCGAGGCGAACGGCGACCGCGACCAGTCACTGATAAAACGCTGATATTAGGGAGCCGCGACCGCATCACCTCTACGCAACGCGTCCATCACTTGCCAGCAGCCAGCGTCGCCCTCGCACTCGCATGCCTCTAATTAATTTCAAATTTCTAGTCACAGTTCATGAATTCTGCCATGGTGTAGTGTGCAACATAGTTTATCTTCTCTATATATTTACCCTTAAATGCAGATAATATTGTATTATCATTTAAGATCAAAAACTCTATCCGTACCTAATCATTTATAACTAAGTTCAAGACAATTAAATAATAATGTAGGGCTTTAGTTACTCATTGATTTTAAAAACATTTTATGCTATCGTTTTAATACAGGCGAACTTGACTTTAAAATAAGGATATTTATTTAAGGATTACAAAGGTTCTAACGGACATTTTTCATTCATTATTACCTGACTGAATAAATTAGTGATACAATTAACCGATTTTATTCATAAAATTGCAAATTTTAATTTGTTTGTGTTGTATTTTGACTTACAAATAACTTTTATCAGATAATTGAATAATTAGTGCTAAGCTTCGTAAGCATTTAAATAAGTTTGATAAGTATTTAACTGAGTAATTCTACAAAGTTAATAAAAACAAAATATTTTCATGAATAAGTAATACAGTAGTTGAGATTCGAAAATTATAACTAGTGAAATTCCTGTTCAGAATAAAAGCATAAACAGTAATGTAATTACAATGCTCATAGTTTTTGTAGGCACTACACTAGGTAGCTAATAATCACTCTTACCCAAGTAGCTATTGTATTTCCCATAACAATAAAGTAAAAAATGCAACATAGCCAAGAATAAAAAAAAAAAAATAATAACTTTATTTAACTTACGTCTCAGTGATCTTGGTTTAGCTTGCTTTCGGCGGGACATCTTTTCAAAAGTGATACACCAAAGATATTTCGTTTAAAAACCTTAACACTTCTTCACACACCACATAATGCTATCTTACGAACTAAACAAAGTTTATCGGAAAAGTAAGGGAATGCCAAAGACGCGACGGCGGGACACCTGGCCGAACGCGCGGCCCACCCCGCGCTTACTGAGCCTTAGTGGCGCCCAACAAGTGGCAATAACAATATTGTAACCTTACGCGCAAACTCATAAGACGAATGCATACAGGCAATTTACTTAAAACGAGAAAACACCGAAGAAATGTAATTTTTACTAAGTTTCCTTAAGTTTACAGTGAACTATAAAGTCAGCATTTTATATTTCTTATGTTTACGCGAATGTTAGACATTGAAATAAAACTATATTTCGGTTTTTATCGCGGTTATTTTATATTATTGATATTTTTTTTTTTTTGCAACCTTCATGGTTACTGCGGGTTTTCAGGTGTTGCTCGTCCGAAAATCAAATTTACAATATTTACCTACATTTTATATATATATATATATATATATATATATATATATATATATATATATATATATATATATATATATATATATATATATATATATATATATATATATATATATATATTTATTTGCTTTTTACTGTCCTATTTGTGCAGTATGAGCTTAGTGTCTTGCAGTCTGACAGCCAGTATTTGGGTTCCGATTTAATTAAATGTAGAACAGGATCCCAGGCTAGTTCAAGTTTCCAACCGTTGCCGTAGTAAAACCCGTTGTTTTTTTTCAATAACCTCGCGAATCATCTTAGGTAGGAATCAGTGTTCTTTGGCAAGGATTCGTGGCTTGTCTAATTGCTGAAAATGATTGGAGCCTTTTTCCGAGTATTCAGCTATTGCAGACTTAGTAGAGCTTTGGTGTGTCACATCAGCTAAGTATATGTTCTTGTACGTGGGTCCCTATGTTTCTTTTACTTTGGCCGATATAAGTGCCCTCTGCACTTATATATTATATATATGGTACTTGACAAGTGGTAAAAATTGACTAATCTTCATGGACATCATCTTATATGCTTGCGTTCTAACTCCATTATAAATTGGATTTTATTATTGATGGAGTTGAGGTGATTTAAAAATACAGTAACTTTGTCCATCAGGTTTGTACCATTTGTAAAACCTTGGTGGGTGACGTACTTAAATGAAAAAAAATTGAATACATAAGTATATAACGTTGCTTTTCAATGCACTTCAATCCAATCAACTCGTTATACTGTAATAATTATGAAGGCAACTAATTACATAAATAGGATAAGGTGAGTATATGAATACAACAAGTTTAGCAAATACCTAGTTAGTCATATTTATGTGTATACGTACATAGCGGACATGACACATTGATTACCATAAAAAAAAATTAAAAATTATCCAAACCGAAGTTAGTTTTATTGGAACAGTTTTCCAAAAAGCTGTAGTCACAACGTTATAAAAATAAAGCTATAGACGTCCCACGAGGATAAGTGCTACATAGAGAGATAATGCTCGACATTAGCTTATATATTTAAAACACACCTAACTACAAAGCTCACGCCACACTAGAATGTAACGACGTGCCCCCTCATCATAGCGTGATAGCCCGAAGACATAATTAGATATTTAAGGTATTAAAATTTCATAGATGTCGCATGCAGTTTACGAATCGCAGAGATTTTGTCAAACTCGTATTTTTTTGTTTTAAGACTTTATTTAATATATGGACACAATATTATAAAATTCTTTAACAGCTTAGATACTGCTTATTTAGTGGTACACGACATTGATAGTTTCTACCTACTTCGGTACATAATAAAAATAATCTATTGACGATCGGTCATCATCTTGTTTACTTAGATAAAGTAATGAAATATAAATTTCATCATATGAAATCGAACCCCGAACTTTCTACACTCCTTAAACTTATTGCATACGCTGTCCCTAAAACAATATTATCGTATTTTAACCCTGAACTCATAATACCTAATTAGTACCTCTCCACCTTTTGCCAAGCTTATTGAGACCGGTCCTATGACGTGATATAGGGCGAATTTATTGTAATAAAATCAGGCAGAAATCCCAGACTCCGGGTCGATACTGAGCAGAAAAACTCAATATAATTTTATCTTACCCGTGATCGAACCCCCGATCTCAACACGACAGACATAATATTATAATACAACTCAACACCCCGAAACACTAACTTTATTTTTACTATAACTACTTAACTATAATAATAAATACATCGATAAATGTCTGTTACTTGTACCAATAATTATAATTATTATACTCTTACATTGATTGATGGGACCAATTTCTGTAAGCATATAGGATATATTATAACTTAAAGGATATGCAGCTACCGTTTTAATTTATGATGGTTATCCGTAAAAAAATAATGCGATGAAAAGTTCCTATATACTTATTTAAGTCACGGGGCCTATTCCGTCTAGAGGAGTACATATATCTGACCTATATGGCAATTACGGGCGTTCTTATCGAAGGACAGCTTTAATAGTCGTACAGATACTTAACTAAAGGATTATTTGACTCTTTTGGCTAAGTATATGAGCATCAAACCTGTCCTTAGATTAGAATGTCCGTAAGTGCAAAAAGACGGATATGCCCCCATAGATGGAATGAGCCCCCTGACTATATATTAAGTATCTCGTGCCGGCCAGCATCTAAGTATATCTTAGACCGGCATGATTGTGTCGAATGGCATGAGATACCTACCCATCTGTTGCTATTTGATCATTTATCTGGAAGACATCGCGATTTCCATCTAGTGCAGTGCAGTCACCTTGCCGAGCCAGAATAAAAAAAATCTCATTAGATACTTACTTAGTTCGCAAAATGATTTTTTTATGAAAGTATATTATGGCCACAAACTTTGCCACTTTTGTTTTATATATTGCATATTTGTTTAATTTTTTTGTTGTCTGTTATCAACTTGATTATCAGCTGTGCAGACGTCAATAGTCTTGTTTTGAAGTTTGTCATAAGTGTCAGTTGTCACAACTCAAACTGACAAGGTGCAAGTTCTAATTTATTCGGTGTACATAATATTTTACTTTTAAGTCTTTATTCCACTTGAAAAATTTTAGTTGATAAGAAACTATTCTAATATAACTCCAAATTAAAAATGGATATTCCGTATGAGGTAAGAAAACTTGTTCAGGTCACCAAAGATCTCTTCCTGGTTTAATATTTTTTTCTTTGTTTGTGCTTTACATAATTTTTCACGTGACCAATGATAGATAGTCAATGATAACATTATTTTACTTTTATTTATTAAACAAACATTGATAAACCAATAAATTTTGAGGGTATCGGGTTAAAGTTTACTATAATGTTCAAATCAATCAATTATTTCAGGTTTTAGTATATCTTTTTGAATACTTGCCGAAATCCGACAGAGCAGCAGCAAGTGAAACTTGTCGATCGTGGTATTTAGCGGCAAATGATCATATTTTTTTGAAAAATAAAGTAGCTATATTTTACAAATCAGTATTAAGTGATGAAACATTTTCACCTATCAATATATTTGAAAATGCATTAATTACATATTACAACTACCTATTTAATGAAGTTGAAATCACAAACAAACTCAATGATTTTTGGGAGAAAAATGGAGTGAATATTAAATGTTTGACTCTAAGAAACTGTGATATTTGTGAAAAAGTTTTTGTACATATTTTGCAAAACTGCCAAAACCTTGAAGCATTACATATACAGAGTTGCAAAGAACTATTCATGTCAGGCCGTTTACTTGAAGGAAAGACAGAAGGTCTACTTGCAAATAACCTGGAAAACTTAAAATGTCTCAGTCTCTCTGGAAACCAATACCTGACAGATGTTTTAGTCAACAGGTTTATTTCGGCTGCTCCTTATTTAGAAGAGTTGAATTTGTCATCATGTTCTTTACAATTTCACTTGGGTCTGGTAAAAAAGTTTTACCCCCCTGGCAGTGATGTCTTTCATAATCCATCAGAAAGTGTTTTGACATTTTATTTTATTTTACAACTGATTGTTGCTAAAGCTAAAACAATTAAACACTTGTTATTTTCAAACACTCTGATTGACGGAGCAGCTCTAAAATCATTATCGGAAGTAGATAACTTAAAGCTTGAAACACTGCAAGTACATTCATGTGACCAACTTACCAATACTGGTATACTGGCGCTGACTACACACCAAACATTGCTCAAGGCACTTGATATTGGATTATGTACAAGGGTTACAGATCAATCTCTTGTTCATATTTGTAAAAATCTAGTCAATTTGGAATATCTCAATATTCAAAGATGTAGAGCTGTTACAGATCTTGGTATAGCTGAATTAGGGAAATTAAAGAAATTAAAATCATTGAACATATCCCAGTGTGAGCTTATCACTAAAGATGGATTAGAGAAAGGAATATGTGCAGAAGAAAATAATGTTTTAGAAGAACTAGATATACATTCCTTAAATTTAGATCAAACTGGTGTTATAATGATTTCAGAAAAGCTCCCTAGCTTAAGTTCATTAGATTTGAGTTATTGTTTCAATGCTGTTACTGATACATCCATCCAAGTGATATTTAAAAACCAAGTATTGTTGCATACATTAAAAATAAGCCATTGTGACAAAGTATCTGATGCTGGTTTAACGGGTATGGGCAAAATTGAAACTGATGGAAATAATGATGATGATGGACCCATTATGTCTAGTATGGATAATGTCCAAGCCCCTTTAAAAATCCACTTGGGATCCAGAGCTGAGGAAGAGATTATGCGAGATGCCAGAAGAAAAAGGGATGTAATGAGAATGTGCGAAAAACTGACTACAGATACTTATTCTGGCTATTCATTAGCAAGGATAAAAGGACTCAAAGAACTAGATATAAGTGGTTGTAACCGAATAACTGATGTTAGTCTCACATATGCATTTAACTTTAAAGAACTTTTCAATCTGAACTTGAGCAGATGTCAACAAATAACACATGAAGGAATAGTTAATTTGGTCAAAAACTGTCCAAGCATAGAGTATTTAAATCTCATAGATTGCTACAATTTGAAAGATGAAGCAGTAACAGAAGTGGTCAAAGGATTAAGGCGGCTAAAACAACTAGAACTGAGAGTGAGTTTTATTAACATTTTGTGAAACATTTTTGGGATATCTGAGTGGAAGGCCATATTACAAAGATTTTTTAAATTTTATATGTACCTTCATATATTAACCTAACTGGCACACACTAGTGCATCAATATTAATATAGTTAAAATATGTTCTTGTGTAGACTGTATAGTGGCTATTGGTTAATTTGATCTCTATAGTATACTTAGTAAGTATTCATCAAACCTTAACATATCTGGTACTACCTAAATGATAATATTAAAGTCTTTGGAACTGTTCTACAATAATAAAACTGTAGTAGAGATCTAAATCTTTTTTTTGTTTTAATTGAAGTTCCATGATTACATTCTTTGAACATGAAAGCTAACAGTGCAAAACATAGATGTGTCAATAACATGTTCATTACAGGGATGTAATCAGCTGACGGACAAGACATTAGAAGCTGTAAGAAATCACTGTGAAAAACTCAAGTTTTTGGATGTACAAGGCTGTCGCAACATTTCGCCTGAACTGGCCTGTGCAATTGGGGCCCTACCTACTCTTCACACAGTATTGATGTCTAAACCTGGACCTTATGTTACTGACGGCCTTAAAAATAGATCCCCTGCGCCGGCGTTCCTGCCTGCACTAATGAGAAAATTACGCTTACACTAGCATTTTAATATATTTCTATTTATATCGACTAATTATGTCTTGTTTTGTATTTAACATGACTATGTAATATTATTATCTATTATTTATTTATTTCAGGTGATATTTCGGTTTTAAGATCCTTCAATGGGATTTGATTGTCTTAATTTTTTGTTAAATTCCGCGCATTAATTTTTAAGATAATAATGCTGTTTTATTTTGTGAACTCGTGTTACAAAACCTATTGTAACGGCTTTTGAAAGAAAAATACTACAACTGTGATTTTTTATCAGATCTCATACCAAAGATCATAAACCTATCCAGAATATACATTTTTATAAAAACAATATTTTGTTGTTCAATGATCAAATGTGGCGAAGTAGGTTTACAAATATGTATTCAAAAAACATCTTTTTTACGTAAGTACCACCTTTAGAACCACAAAACATAAAAGTATTCATATAAAACATACAATTTATTTGACATAAAATGTTGAAGTAAAATTGTCTCGGAAATGATTGTCTCAGTAATGGTATCTACTCTTAGCAACTATCGATACAAAAGATTGTTGATTTTTGGCGGATTTCAATAAATGATCACAATTATAATCTACAATCCGATCCCGAGATTAAACCTTTAAGAAGCATGTAAAAAAAAGACTGTTGATTGGTCCACTTTTGCAATGGGGCGAAAACAGCGTCGAGATCATTTATTGAAAACGGCGGTAAAACATCATTTTCTAAATTAATAATTTGTTTTAGTAGCACTATTAGCCACCAATTATTTACTTTAACGTGCAATCATTTAATGAATATAAAATATAAAATTTACATTAAATTACATGTCGAAAGTTGGGTAACAGGTATCCTACTTAATACTTACTCATAGTTACTTACTATATTCTTGTGACTCGGATTTTTATGTCTTCCTTTTCCCTCTGATATCAGCTAAATAACCAAGATCATATAAATATTTCACTCATTTACATATAAGTATACAGGGTCATTATGACATTGCGTTACTAAATGAAACCACATATTTGTCTTCACCTTTGCTGACATTATGCCAAAAATCATCCATCAATAACGAATATTTTCACCAAACATCCTGTTTTAAGTTTTCTGATTTTTTTTATCATTTTGTAGTTTACTGCGAATATGGCGTGTGAGTGAGTGTACCTATTTCTAACTGAAAGTATATTGCGGGTGCGACGAATACTCTTAGTGTGGTAGTAGTGGCATTAGCTCGCATTCAATTAAAATTACTTTTCATTAATATTTCTTATGTTCGAAACTTACAAGTTTTTGATTTTACATCTACGGCTCAAATAACTTATTGTTAAGTGTTATTTCCAAGTAGGTAAGTATTTGGTTGCATTTAGCAATGTAATGTCGAAATGACCCTGTATAGGTATAAGTATTATTATTTGTCTACCTTTCATACTAATAATTCTCTTTTGTGTCTCTTTTCTAATATGTCTTAATTTTCAGAACTACCTGCTTTTAAATATGTTCTGTCTTAGGTTGCTAGAAAATTCCTCCGCTGTAATCTTATATAATAATGCGAAACTTTGAAATGTGTGGTTTTTTGTTAGACTAGTAAAAGTAATAAAATAATATCATGGTCATGAAGATGTTACTCAATAGGTATTATTGTATATTACAAATTATTTTTATTTATATTACATAATTTTTTCTAGGGTTTCATGAATATAGTCTTTAATAATATTGCAATAAAATTATAATTTTGTTATGTGACGCGTTTAAATACCATCTAACCTTCAAGATCTCAGTGATTTTTGGATGTTTATTTTTAACCCCCCAAAAAGCAATGCTAACCTAGCTTAGCTAGTTATATAATGCAACTGTGATACAAGTTTGCGTACCTAATAATTCGTAAGAGTACAAAATTTGGTCTAACAATTCCTTAATGTTCTCGACTTTTTAATGACATAACAATTATATTTTAATCATCTATGTATCTACTATACCACGTAAACAAGAAGATAACCCATAAATCGTTATATTATTCGGTTGTTCTAATGAAACTTCCCAATATAGTATCAGGTGTACCTACTGTAAGTGAATCTGCCGAAAAAAATAAGGTATTTTAAAAATATCTTGAACATAGTAGCTTCAAATTTGTAAATATAAATTACGTATATATTATTTCTAGCAGTCTGTTCCTATGGTTACCTATTTATTTGAATTGATTTACTTGATCACAATGGTTTTAAATAAAACACTTACAAGCTTTTAACAATATTTTATTACATTATCAATTTAAAAATAACTGTCTTATCGATTTGATACAGATACCCTAATCTTAAAGGTTCCTTATTTACTTTACCTTACTAAACTTTGTTCATTATAATAATGTTTAATATGTTATACAAAGGCTAAAATTTACAAATTAGTAGCAAACCAATAGCATCCTAAACACAACGTAGACAATCTACTCGACAAATAAACTATCTACGTAAATATTAAACGATACTTATTTGTAATATAAACAATAAATATTTTAATACATATAACAACACAGGGATAAAGTATACAGATTTACTCATATTATTGACCTTTGTTAGAAATAAAATATCTTCATTAATGCAATAATGGTAAATATCTACATACTTCTTAGTTGAAGGTTAGAGCCATTTTAAAAGTAAGTGCGCTAAAGACATATCTCAAGGCACTTTTTCCGGATGTGGCGAGGCATGCAAGTGTCTACTCGTTTATAAAAAGCTACAATCGTATTATTTATTATCTTAATATATTTTTTAATTGCCAAATACTTTGACAAGCAGTACAATAACAAAAAAAGGATATTGTTATCTTATATAATAATTATTATTCAGTATATTGATTACATGCATCCCTCGCGGTAATTACAGATCACATGCACTTCGTTATCCACACATTACACGAGAATAATAATTGTGCCTATGAAATACAATTATAATACTATTTATTAAAAATAACGGGAGCTCATATTGTATTATAGCTTACACAATTGGAACATATCAAAGTAAAATAACATTTGTGTCGTAAAATATATCCCTGTAACTTAAAACCAGCAGTTACACTGCACAACGAATAATTATTCCAAACGATATTATCTATATTTTAGCCCGAAGTTCATTACATTATATACTTATATATATTAGATTTACATTTTATAGATAATATTTTTGTGAACCTATACAAATACTTGACTCATAAGACACTAATTGCCTATGCATTATCACTGATCTTTGTATTTCATACCCTCCAACCACACCTTGAATCTGCTCCCAAAATAAAAATATACAGTAGTAAAATGTTTATTTACGTGATAAGATACGCGGCAGGTCATGAATTGTCAAAACCAGCTTCGATCTACGTTTCGCTGCACTTTCTCGTAAGCACGACATACGGTCAGTTTATACACTGCTTAGTAGTTTTCATATTTACGGACTACAATAGATTTCGTTACACATCCACTAAGGGGATGAAAACGGGCATTAGTGTCATAAATATATTAATTTGGTTCTTCCAAACAATTTACTTATATATGTGTGGACGTTATAGGTCGATTACCTAAAGCTGGGGCGTGAACACAGTCACAAACTGCGCGTGTGTAATCACTGTGAATGTATATACCGACGGGTACTATATATACTAGTATGAGTGCAAAAACAAAACTACAGGAGAGCCATTTAAACATTCTAAACTTTGTACATTTGTCATAGATCAACTGAAATCTTTGAAATACTGAGGTGTAACATTTTAAAATTTCAAGAATTTCTGTTGAAGTATGGCAAATTTACAAAGTTTTAAATTTTTAAAAGGCTCTCCTGTAAAGTTGTATTATTGCACTTGTACTATTATGCATAGGACCCATCGATACGTCAGTTGTCATGAGGACTTATTTCTCACGCATAATTAATGTGAAAAAAAGCGTCATGTTTTGTTTCTAATATCTGTGCCTTCAACCATAATATGAAATATTTTTTTACATACTTTATAAATATTTATTAGTGTGAGTGAGTACTGTGAACGTACTAGCTTGCGGTAATCGACCTTGTTTTTCCAATGTATAGTTACTAGAAACAATTTACAAAACGACATTATGTTCATATTACTTATATTTATTACATAACATGCATATATGTATATTGTATATATTATTTTAATAATGTTAAGGCACCAAAGCGACGACTATTGATGAAATAGGCAATCTAGTTAAAATGGTTTATAATATTATCATGAAAAGGCATTGAGTTTCAAAAATGCATATCATATTAAAAAAAAAGAAACAAATTAATTATCCCTTCGATTTGCAATTGTCTTCAAATTTGTCTTTAAACTGTTGTTTACTTAAGACATTACGAAAGTTTTGAGATTCCTCATTCTGTAAAGTGACCTGGCTACCTTTACATTCTCAGTCAAATAACAAGGCTTCAGTATAAGAGTTCATAAGTCTTGGTTAATGCAATTTTACATTTTCCTATGTGCTCCAATGCTTATTTATACGAACAGTTTCATTTATAAATTGCTTACAGTGAGCAAGTTCACCAACAGCTTTAAAAACCTACAGTGTATTGTAAATCTTAAGTTTTTTTAATGTCATGGGGGTAATTTCAAAACTTTCGTAACGACCTATACACATTCTACATATGAGAATCTACACTATTCCGGCAAAATCACAATAATTATCAAATTCTACATGTATTAAGGTTTTAAATCTTTATTTCGGTACTGTAAAACAGGATAAGTACCAAACTATGTAAAGATTTGAAACACTTAGACCGATAGAGGTATATGTACATGTCAAACACAGTAGGTGTAATTAAGAATCACCATTTTGTCATGTCGGTTGCACTAGTTTGTAAAATTTTAAATTATGATGTGGAATAGAGTTAAACATTTATAATTTATATTCCTTTTCATATAAAAGTTCACAAAAAAATATATGATTTTATTTAAATCGATTTATCTGAGTAATAATATCGATCGAAGTGTCAAATCTTTAAGCATTGTGATACCTGTTTATCCTATTTTACAGTTTTGTGTAGGGCTGATATACTCGAAACTATCAATAATTTCCACGTCAAGATATTAAAATGTGATGTCTAATTTGAGGGCAACTAATAACTACCCAATAATCCCGTAAGGAGCGTTGATAATAAAATAATATAGACATAATATTCATGCTAGCATTAGCACTTATACGTGACTTATTTTGCATAGAGATCCGAAATTCAGTCAGTTCGCAATAACTAGATGAAGCTTCTGATTATTTGTCCCACTGTGCCTAATTACTACTGCCCATTGGAACCATGTAATTGAATTAGTATCTAAAAACTAATTTAATATTTAAAAACCAAACCACTAAACTGATTTTAATAAAAATTCTTTTGGATGCATCTGATATTATTTTAACAAACATTAAAAAAATACACTACGAATTGAGAATCTCGCCCCTTTTTTGAAGCCGGTTAAAAACTGGATCAAAGGCATTACGAATCAAATGAATATGAAATAGCCATACAAAAATTAAGCATCATTTGTTTAATTTCAGATATGTTCCTTTGTCTTAATCTGACATCACACAGCAAAGCATAATAGGACTAAGCAAGTTTTTAATATCGTTTCAATATAAATCATTTTAATGAGAAGTCGGAGGTCTATGGAAAATGAAGTTATTGTGCTATGAACCTTCCTTATTACATTTTACAGTATGTATAATGTATATACAATATAAATACAACATTCCTAACTACAAGTGTTTTCATAAATACGCACGTTGATAAATTTCTCCGCACTTTAGTATG
This sequence comes from Manduca sexta, assembly GCF_014839805.1. Lineage (NCBI taxonomy): Eukaryota > Metazoa > Arthropoda > Insecta > Lepidoptera > Sphingidae > Manduca > Manduca sexta. The sequence continues at coordinate 9,592,895 of NC_051139.1, forward strand.
AGCGTTGTTTTTTTTCATTAGATGTAGACGATGATGGTAAGTGGTGACCGTCGCCAATGCCAGGGTCACAAGTGTTGGTGGCCTCAGTGCTTGAGTGTGAAGGAAGGCGAGCGCGCCTGCACCTGCGGCGTGTTGAGCGTGGAGCTGACGGACGGCGACAGGCACGAGTCCTGCGAGTTCTCACACTCTAGATCCGGCATGTTTATATCCTCAAAGTCTGGAATATTCCCTGTATACGAGATTAGCTGATTCCCTTCAACTGAAAGTTCCCAAAAACAACAATTAAATTCCATTGTATAATGCTATAAAATATATTAATTTCTATAACTATTCTAAATAGAGCTGTCAGTACAACGTACACGATGTGTCTTAATACGTAAGGGACATAAATAATTGTGTGACAAAGTATAATAATATAGGTACTAAAATAAAAAAATATACCTACTCGTTTAACTTTATATCTACTTTGTATACATTCTCGACTGCAGACAAGACCCTCAAAATTAATTTCTATACAGTATCGAAAAGCTTATAATAATAATAACAGATAAAAAATCGCTATAATATAGTCACAATGTTCAGATTCATATAATGTCATCGAAGTCTGTATACTGTATAGTGGACAGCAAAATCTGATGGCATTCTATATGAATTTGCACACTGATATTATTAAATCTACATATCTACTAAATAAACTTTCTAATCATGCCATAAAATATATAACATCATAATAAGCCAACATATCTAATTATTTAAAAATTCTTAATTAATATTTAACTCTATGTTTACGTTATAACTAATAACCTACACCAACATTACTTTTAAAACACAGCTTATAAATAGATGGTAATACGAAGGAAAATAAAAGCAACAGTAAATACACCTCAACAATAAAAGAATCCTAAGGGCATCATTCTATGGAGATAAAATGAAATCTTTAAAGTTTAAATCACGTTGGTCTTATTATGACATAAAATTAATAGAAAAACTATGAAGTCTGATGGCTGTCCCTCCCAAATTTAAAAGCAAAAAACAATTGTTTATTTGAAAAATTGCAACGTTGCAACCCTGAAGTTATCATAATTTGTAACAGACAGTTGGGACCACATGTTTCACACAATATATTCTCAACTGCCTAGAACAAATTGTTTTATTTAAGCTTCTCACCATACGTCCATAAAATCTTAAATGCCATAAGAAGCGTTTTAAATAACGTAAAAATAACATACATAATGATTTTGTCATTGCGTTACTAAATGAAACCACATACTCGTCTTTACCTTTGCTAGCATTGGACCAAAAGTCGTGCAAGAATAATTATTTTTCTGTTATTATTTTTTTGCTATTGCGAATATGCTATATGCGTGAGTGTATTTCTGACTGACAGAGTGATGTTGCCGCTGCGATGAGTTCTTTGAGAATAGCAGTAGTGGCATTAGAGCGTGTCAAAATAAATGTATTCTTTATTCATATTTATTTTGTTCAAATCATACATTTTTGTTATTTTACGGTTCGAGTAACTTATTGTAGTGTTATTTTTCAGATAAGTATGTGGTTTTATTTAGTATCGTTATGTCAAAATGATCCTGTATAAATAATAAAATAATTGATATGTAATCTATTTTTCAATCGTGCAAATAAAAATACTTATGTAGGCTACTATTGAGGGATATAATAATAGAATGAATACCATCATCTTCTATAAACTGCTGGTCGCGAGAGTCGTCACTTCTTACATTCGAAATTTCACCTCTCTGCTTCTTTGCTTTAATTAACAATAAAATACAGTTATAGGTACTTTTATAACATATTGACTTAAAATCTAGAACGCTACACTGTCCACGGAATTATCAAAACCGAGATGAATTAACCACAAGTTGTCAAACAATTTATATGTCGCAACAAATGATATTCGTTTAAACATATAAAAATAATACCGCTTCTGCATCCCTATACTATCGTGATCATATAACTAAATTAAGATATGTGATGAAACAAAACTTATGTGATGGAAATCTGCACAGGTAGTATAATATTTACAAAATAACAGTGTTCACAGGAACATGACGTAGACTGTAGATGGAAGGTAACAACGTTGCCCCCAACGCGTGCCGCTAACCGGTTACCGGAACCACCAGCACTATTTTACCCCATTACCAAAATTTCCAACACGTCATGCCACTGCGGACATGACGTGCACAGCATTGCAAATATCTTGAACGACGTAGCCATGGCTACTTTGCAGGCGAGGCTTCGCTGTTATTGATCAGCCAATCAAAATCAATCATCGGATACTGTTTGGTTGTATCTACAATTAACACAAATGCGTAATATAACTCTAAAACTGTCTGGCCTGACTTGCAAGTAGAGCAACGTGAATTTGAATGGACTGCATGACAACATGCCACAACTGATACTGAACTGAAACGGAATCTTACAAATTCCAATAAATAAATGTGTACACAATGTTAAATAATATAGCGATCCCAACCACAAGTGTCACACTGTTCTGTCACTTCAGACTGTTGAATGTATTAATTGAATCCATTAAATCAAAGGTTTGAAGCAGTTTATGTACATATTATGTAGACTTACCGCTGTTTGTCGATGTTTTCGACTTGTCGTCCGACGAGTTGAAGGTCAGTCCATAGAAAGGATCGTCCGATCCAAATAGCTGGAATGAGTTAATAATCGAATTAAATTCACTTGTTTTTTCAACACGAAACAATAATAGTAAGTTGATAAAACCAGTGATTATAATAATCATGTGCTAATTTTGCAATATTGATTGCAAGTACAAAAATATTAAGTAAGTAGGTATATCATTTTGTCATTATGGATTAACGATATAATGAAATGATCTTATAATGCGGGAGCAAGCAACTATATTCATTAATAATCCTGGCTGTGATAGAATAACATGTTACATAATCATTTGGTGGTTGATGACGAGCAGAAATGGCCAAGGACATCGAAGGTCCTAGTCCTGCTTCACCATTCTATGGACAATACAGAAGTTATACTTTGGCATACGTATTTACAAATTTGGATTATTCCCATATGTAAAACGAGGACTTAAAATATATTAATTTTAAAAACAAAGTATTGCAATAATACATAATACTATACACAGTAATAAATGCTTATTAAAAATAAGGAAAGTAATTCAATCATTAAAATTAACAAAATGTTACAATCATTATCAATGTTTTTGTTGCGGGCCGCGGACGCCGCTATACCTACCGGCACAGATTGCCTGTGAACCGGCCTATTATGGCAGTGTGCGTGAGCGCTAAGCATAACAACTCACAAGGCACTACACGCGGTCACAACACGTTGCTTGCAACGTGACTTGAATCAGGGCTGCCAACGTAACCAAAGCAAATGTCAATGTTTTCATAACAACTATGGAGTGATGTTTGCAAGTGTGCGTTTGATTACCAGCAAACTCGCTAAAATAATAGTCGCATGTACCTAAAGACTTGATTTTCGCCGGGCCGTCTATCACACCGTTGTGGAAGGAATTTTTATGTTGAAATATACAATTAAATTCTCGTTTCAACACGCCCAGGGAATAAGTTTAATACATCGCTGCAATGATAATACGTACCCCCAATAGTGTGCTGGTATCAAGAGCGTAGTTGTCGCTTCTGAGCAGCTCCCTCAACGATTCAATATCGGATTGCATCGCATCTAAGTGATCATCAATGTCATTCCTGTAACGCATTATGATATTATAATATCTTTCACTTCAAGACAAATTCATCTACTTTTGTTCTGGATTATTTGGCTTATAAGCACCATCACATTTTTACCATAATGCCTAGAATATATTTTGTCAATAATATAATGTTTCTTGGCTTATTTATTGTGGTAAGTATATGTCGGTTAATTTATTTATCTAATTAAGCAAGGCATTATTATATACATACACGAGGATTAATACACATATAAAACACACTGCTAGCAATATATTATGCATATCTAAAAATACTAAATCAATTGCTGGGTCCATTATAGATACTTATCGAAAAACTACTATAACTAAAATATAAACATTTACAAAACAAAATGAGATCAATAAATATTTATAGTAGGCCACTTCTGCAAAGATTGTTATTCAGAATAATTATCATGTATTACACATACTTGTTTGAATTTGTTCCAAAGAGGGAAGAACATTCCTCCCGATTTTTGCTGATGTTATCTCTCCTATTCCTAAACATTAAAATAAGTACATACATTCGTAATATAGACAATATGATAAGAGATGTTTTGGGGCTTTGCTTATAGGAACTATCACCTTTCAACACCACATTATATGCAATGTGAGACACAATATAGTATGTTGTTGATATACAGTTTATTATCTGTCCTAGAGTAAAATTGTTCTGACATTATGAGTCCTTTAGGGGTTATGGCAAGGGTTGTATTTTGCAACAAAACATAATATGGATTTATATTATTTAATCTCACAATTTTTAAAGTTATCACTTGATATGACTGACTGTAAAAAAATCTTTATGATAAACGTTATAAAGATGTAAATATTTTGTGTCTGTACACTGTATATTTTTGTGAAAGACATTATTGCGAAGATCCAAAAATAAATAAAAATATTTATTATTATATTGAGGGCTTCATAACATACAATTTAATAGGGGACTAGAATAAAACAAAAATAATTAACTGTATAAACTTGGATATACAACCAATAAATGTTTGTTTCACTCATATATTTGTTGCTCCTGTAATACTGCACTTGTGTCTATACACCCCTGTTATGAAGCCCTAGATATATACCAAATTGTCTGTTCATTTGTAATCTATAACCGCCTAAGTATTAAGCCAATACCTTACTCGTAAATATTTATATGAATGGCTTATAAAAATGTTGGTGCAATACAGACATACACCAAGGTCATTCCATATGTGATCTGTTTTTAGTATATAACACAAAAATATGGTATATCAAAAAAACATACAAATCTCACCTGTTTTGAAACCTGTTGACATTAGGGTTGTTATTGACTGTAGCAAGAGTCATATTATTCCAGTCAAAGTCATCTTGTAATTCAGTCTTTATATCACTTAAATTAACATTTTCATGTGCATCTTTGTTGGTTGGCTTCCTAGATTTCTTGGATGCTTTAGAAACTTCTGTTGGTTTTTCCACTTTAATGTTTATACCGCCAAACATTTTGTCTTTTGAAGTGGATGCCATTGGATCAACTGAAACATCTTGTAAAATATTCTGTATTGTTGCATCTTCTGCACTTACAACACCTGTGTCACTTACAGAATCATCACTAGCAAATATCTCAGCTGGAAGTTTTAAATCAGCTGAAGGATTTATTGTGTTGAAGTTGGTGGGAGAAATTAGAGTTTTACCACTTGCTTGGGAGTTCTTACTCTTAGTCCTTGACTTTGATGTGCCTGGGGTAGGAGACAATATAATGTTGTTTGCCATAGGAACCATCGTAACATGATCCATAGGTGAGGATGGATTAACTTGAGTGGGTGGTGGTGATGTAATAACAGGCAGTACATCTGTACTTGGAAAGCCATTACTTCGGCAAATAGGATAAACCACCCTGTTACCACCTGTTGGTTACAAAAAATATATATTATTAAAAAAATTAACAGGCAAATTTCAATAACATAATAATATTTTAGTAATATACCTGTATCTATGTCATCTCCATCTTCCATTGTAACATGATACTGTATTGAGGACAAGGGATCATTTGGACTGTGCCCTCTAGTAACTGTGTTATTCATGTCAATAGTAACAAAACTGCTAGGATCCAGGGCATCTTGAGAAGTTTCCGTGTGCAAAATATCATCATGAGCTAACTCATGAATAGTAGGCCCATCCTCCTAAACATAATTATTATTTTAGTTCTAAATACCAATGAAATATTAGAGTATTGTAGCACTAATATTAGTAAAAGAGCATACCAAATTGTCATCATTCAAGTCTTCCATTAAAGCATCTTTGTCCAATTTAATATTTTTTAATCTTCCAGGGTATGAAGGATCAGTGTTGGCATTGTATGCTGCATTATTAATCATTAACTGGTAGGGCCTCTTAACACCAACATTATTTCCACTAGCATTTGGTGGACGAGTAGGTTGGACCAACGACATAAGAAATTGAATAAGCTAAAAGTGAAAAAAATAATGTAGTTGCTTGACTATACTTTTAAAAACAGTAAAAAATCCTCAAACTAACTATTAAATATATTTTGTAGATTAGGTGGTTTAGTATTCTCACCCATTCTACATTTAATATATTGTTAAATACACCTAACACCTAAAGGAATATTGTGTTTATTAGTAATATTTTTACTAACATTGTTCACAATTTGTTGCTGCTTTATATGCTTCTGCCTGAGTATTGCCACTTCCCGCCAGAGGGCTTCATTCTCCTGCTTCATGGCACTAAACTTGGCATCAAGGCTTTCTTGTTTACCTTTCATTTGTTTGACATCAGCAAGCACTTTGTTCATCAACTCCGGTTTTACCAATATCTTTTCTCCACTTTCATTACTTGTTACAATTGATTTGGGATTAGCAATCTTCCTTTTGATATGTTCAAGTAAATAAGCATGACCCTTCATAAAACATGGATGTGAAAACTCTATTTCATCCTTTTCATATCTCAAACCTCCATTCTCAACAGAAGTTATTTTATGAAAACCATACATGTTCAATTGTCTGATGAAACTTGCCATATTATTATGTTTGTAATATAAAGGTAGAAGTTCTCTTGCAAAATCAGCTTGATTCTTTATAACAAATGTTTTTCCAGCCTACAATTTATATTGTTTTAAATAAAAATTACAATATTAGACAAAATATTTAAACATTATGGGTATTATAAAAATCCTATAAAAAATGGAGTCAACTAAACCCAACGCAAAAACACAACTAATGTGTTTCGGTCGCAGTACGACTATCGCGCTGAAATGTTACACCTCTGCCTACCCCTGAAAAGGAGAAAAGGTGTGATGCTATATATATGTATGTAAGAAGTAGATTCAAGCAAACCTAACGCAAAAACACAACTGATATATTTGGCTCACAGTACAACTATCGCGCTGTGGTGTAACACCTCTGCCTACCCCTGAAAAGGGGAAAAGGTGTGATACTATATGTATGTATGTAAGAAGTAGAGTCCACTAAACCCAACACAAAAACACAACTAATGTGTAACGCACGCAATACGACTATCGCGCTCAAATGTTACACCTCTGCCTACCCCTGAAAAGGGGAAAAGGTGTGATGCTATATATATGTATGTAAGAAGTAGATTCAAGCAAACCTAACGCAAAAACACAACTGATATATTTCGATCATACTATAACTATTGCGCTGTGGTGTTACATCTCTGCCTACCCCTAAAAAGGGGAAAAGGTGTGATGCTATATACATATATGTATGTATGTAAGAAGTAGTCAATTAAACCCAACCCAAAAACACAACTGATATGTTTCACACACAGTACGACTATCGCGAGGAAATGTTACGCCTCTGCCTACCCCTGACACGGGGAAAAGATGTTATGCTATATGTATAAGTATGTGAGAAGTACAGTCAACCAAACTCAATGCAAAAACATAACTAAATACGTCACAGGAAAGCTAAATTCACGATTTCGTTTTCTTGGACGACATAATTATTCCAGTTTTTTTAATTTTAAAACCAAACTACCGAAGCGATCTTGAAAAAAAAAATTTGGGACCAATCTGGAGAAAAATTCTTTCGAATAAAAAAACAATTTTCCAAATCGGTTCATAAATGAGCGAGTTCTGAGGTAACAAATATACAAAAAAAAAAAAAATCACGTCGAATTCATAACCTCCTTCTTTTTTTTGAAGTCGGTTAATAAAAAACAAATACAAATTCCACTACAAGTAAAAACAAAGTTTTAAATGATGGGATTAAATCAAAATTACAGTCCAATAACAGAATCAACATACACATACTTAGGTGTGATATCACCATAGGTTTGCGGGCGTAAGAAAGAGATATCACCTAGGAACACATTTTGTCTAAAAAAATACTATTTTAATATTTTAACTCTTCTTAGATAGTGATGTTTTTCTAATTAGAGCCATAAAATGGTAAAACATATCCTGACGTTAAAATAATGGTTTAACATAAATAAAATATATTCTGTTAAATGATATATGTATCCAAATAATTAAAATCATTTAAAATCATCCCTAGTCACCTATAATTATCAACACTACTAGCTCCAGTTATCGACACCCAAGTTTGATAATTTACACTTGTGCCTCCCCCTAAAAGTGAAAAAGATGTGATGCTATCTACCTAGTAAGGATCGCAAACTAGTGCAAAGAAATAAAATATTTATCATATTTATAATTTTTTTTCTTATGCTATGGCCATTCAAAATCTTAATAACATTTCTTAAGGCATTTTGTGACCACCAGTAATCAACATCAGTTATTACTTATTAGCACCAAAAAATATTTATCAATTTCTAAAATTACAAAATTAATTGTATAATTTCTGAAACATTAATATGCTAAATTTCAATATATTATGTGTTTCAAATAAACATTATAATATACAATAAATTACAAAAATATGTATTCTCTTGCTTAAATATTTTGAGATATTTTATTTGCAAGAACATTAACTACACTTAGAATTAAGTAAGCTTTTTTGCAGAGGAAAAATCACGATAAGGTATCTAATTATGTAAGTTCATGCTTGGCAAACTGAACATTGCCTTTCAATCCCTAGACACGGTTATTGCACCAACTGCAAATAATAGGTTTGTAATGGTAAATTCACTTTATTTTATTATAGGTTTTAGATGTTTTCTTTACACATGCTGTAAGATACTGCCAATTTTCAAGATTCTAGGTCAACAGGAAGCACCCTATAAGATTTAGATTCCTTGTGAAAGCATAAAATAAGCAGCATAAATGGATATTTATTTTTGGTATGATGACTAATAAGTTTGATTCTTAATTTGACAGCTGTCACCTTACACCTGAGTATTTTAAATAAATTTCTACTTAATATGTGTTCCTGAGATAAAGTGTCTTGACAGATATACAAGCATATAGAAAGACTGATGGATGACAAAGTAATCATGTAAAGGTTTCTTTTGAGGTACAGAACCCTAAAAATGGAGAACTGCAATGAGTCCTCACTATACAATAACAAAAAGGAGTATGATATCTGACCGAAGAGTTGAGAAGTCAAAGACATATTTCCCTAGTCCCTAATCTTTTGAACAAAGAAGAAAAATGTCATCATGTTTCCCACCTAATTTTGATGGTATTTTTACCAAAAGAATTTTATGGTTCTTACATAAGGTAACATATAAGATAATGTATAAAATCAAATTCAATTAAAAATTCTTTTGAATTTTGAGGTGAAAACACAATTGGAACAGTAAGATTCTGGTCCAATCCAATAGCAATGGTTTATGTGCATGTTATCTCTTTTTAGCTGATAAATATTTGATGAAGTGCATATAGAACCCTGTAGAATATATGTACCCTATAGAATATTTAATGTAAAATAACTTTCCATGGGTAACAAAAAATCTGCCTCAATGGCATAAGTTAATTATGGTATGACTGCAGTGCTGAGATGTGAGATTTGTTCCCTGGGTTGGGTAAAGTAATAACAGATTTTTCTACTCAGTATCATCCCAAAGTCTGGAATATGTGCTTGATATGGTGATAGGCTTAATCCCTATCAAATCATTGGATGGAATACACACAGCAGAAAGTGTGTGCACCTGTAGCGCCTCTGCTTACCCCTTCTGGACAAAATGTGTTAGTGTGTATGTGTGTAGAAAAATCAATATGCAATAAAATTTATAAACTAAACTAAACCAAGAAGCTAAACCTAGTTGGTCACTATAGATAAAGTGAATATACAATAATGTGCTAGCTAGCTGTCTATAACAAAAAAAAAACAAATTATCAATCACAGCAGTTTATTAAATTATGTAGCCTCCACTATTCTAAAATATGTACTCATTTTTTCATTTATTGTTGTGAAATGTAATACGTACTGAGTACCTATTAAGTATGCATAATATTACACAATTAAAATATGAGATAATACTTGAGCATCAACCACAAAGTGAATGTAGTTGCATTCATCTTGAAAAGGCAATTATACTAGATAGTAAAACAGCTGTTATTGTTTCGACAAATTTTACAAACACGTAAAAAACTATCGGTGAACTTTATAGATAGCGCCCGAAAACGCACCAATAACAGAGAGCATGGTGGAAAACGTGACTTCTAACTATTTATTTATGAAGTAATATTCCGAATGTCAACTAGCGCTTATAGGTTGTTTTAATAACTTTCTACAAAAAATACTTGAACGATACAGTAGCGACCATGAACTTCTCACTCCATATTTATTGCAGATAAGTTATAAAGACTAATACAACACAAATTACTTACAGGGCTCCAAGAAATCAGATGATTTGTCTCGGTATCATTTACTAATTTCCATAATTTTCCCAGAAACGCTGGGACACTAGCCCCAATCTCTACAACGGATCGCATTTTGTAAAATGAATTACTCTATTATCACTTTAAAACTGTTTTTCAATGTTTGCTCAATATTTTTCAACAAATTGTTTAGAATTACACACTAGGACACGGTTTCCAAATCGCCATTTTTATTATACTTGCACACATGCAACACTAAATGACTACACAAAGATATAATTTCTTGTTATTACGTAGTACGTAATACAACGTATACGAACGCAAACATGCAAAGAGCATATTGCCAACATTATCAGACTTCATTTTGGGATGACATTCTTGACAATTATAATAAATATACTATTTTGTAGGTTTGATCTCGGAAAAAAAATATATAAACAAAATCGCCATGAAATTCGTGTTAATTATTTTCTAATAAAATGCATTCAAATCTACTTGTATTTGAACGCGCTATAATTATGTATATTTTTCTATACACGATATTTTTTTTCGGAAATTACCGGTCCGATTTAGATGAAAAATTGGCAAAATGTAGTATTCAATATTGGTATTTTCATTTTCTATAATTTTCTTCGTCTAATAAAACACAAAATAAAAATAATTCTTCATCGAAACTTTCCATTGCGCTTCTGTCATTCGCTAAATAATATACACACGAAAGTGGGATATGACTATGATCTGATTTAGATGCTTGTTATTTTTCCATATATATTATAATTCTCTTTGTTGTTATTGTTCTGAGGATCTAGGCAAATGCAACATTATTTTATTTAAATTATGACATTTTGCAAAATGGCGGGGGTTAGTTCCAATTGGTTCCAATTTTGGCCACGTTCACTACAACGAGCCACAATCTAAAATTCCGATTCTTGTCTAGGTACCTATATGACAAGTCATATTTCAATTCTCAATCAGCCGATCGAAGTTCAATAATTTAGCGTTCGTTCCGTCTGTGTAAAGAACATTTATGCGGAAACGTTAAGTTGGAGTAAAAGTAGGAAGGTAGGGTAAAAAGGAATTTGATTTGTAGAACTTTATACTTTACTGCATACAAGAGAATAAGATTTACGGCGTTGGAAATGGAGGTAAAATAAACATGTATATATTACAAACTTAACATAAGCATAGATATATAAGTGTTGCTCGAGGCTGCGCCCGCGTGAAATGCCTTTTTCCGGTATAAAAAGGAGCCTATTCATCCAGAGCACAATGTATATATGTGGCAAATTTCATCGAAAACTATTCAGCGGTTGCTGCGTTGATTTCTAACAAACATTCAAACACTTTCACAAACTCGCATTTCTAATTTTAGTAAGATGAAAGTTAATAAGTTGTTTAAGTTCAGTTCATAAAAAATTTTAGATTGAAATCCTAAATGCTGTTGGTTCGAAACCTTTGGGCAAAATTCACTTAAATGAAGATGCTACGGTTAAGAATGTGAAAGAAAAAATTTATCAGAACTTGAAAAAATCACTGTATCCCGATCGACAAGCAATAAAATTGGAAGCTAAGGGAAAGACTCTAAATGATGATGACAGTTTGAAGTCTCATAAGATTCATAACGGCACCAAACTGTATGTGAAGGATTTAGGTCCACAAATATCTTGGAAGAATGTGTTTTTAGCTGAATATGCGGGTCCACTGTTTGTCTACTTGTGGGTTTACCAAAGGCCTTGGATTCTATATGGAGAACAAACAACTAGCCCAGGTGATATAGCAACGTAAGTCAATTTTATCCATACAATATTTTCAATCTATATATAACTGAGCATATCAATATCGACCTATTTCAATATTCATTTTTTGAACTAGGTAAAATTCATAACAATGTCGTAATATACAAAAAAGTATGTACCATAAATATATTTTAAAGATGTGAAATTTGATTTTATGATTATAAATTTGTTGTAGTGTAGCTGCTGTATGCTGGTCGGCACATTATGCTAAGAGAATATTTGAGACTTTGTTCATCCATCGATTCTCACATGGTACCATGCCTCTGAGAAACCTGTTCAAGAACTGCTCATATTACTGGTTGTTCACATTGTATGTGGCTTACCATGTCAACCATCCTTTGTACACACCTCCATCCAGAACATATTTCTATGTGGGGCTTGCTGGTTTCATTGTAAGTACATAATATTGTAATCTTTAAATATTTGTTGCAAATGTTTGAAAAGCACACTAATGAGGTTTAAAATTTTGTGTATATTTTGTGTTATTCTACATTACTTCTCCTCTCAAAATAATTTCTAACAGTAATTGTGCTAACTATATCTGATTTAATAAGCACATCAATAGTTAACTGGTAATCAAGTGATCAATATATAAACATTGAATTCAATATTTATTACAAATATATTAACGGTGGAAAGGGTAATAGATTTAAGTAAGTGTCATTATTTTTCTAAATTTTTTAACTAGGTTTAAAGAAACTGTTGATTTGAAATATGTATGAAACTTAGTATCCAAAATATTTATATTGATATACATTAATTTATATTTCTGCATTCCTTAATATTAACTTGACTTCTGCTAAATCTCACACTCATCTGTGTTTAAAAAGGAGTACAAAAATGTTAGGTACAGGTTCTGAAAAAAATTCAAACAATTCATATAATATTATGTGAAATAGTTTATTTTCAATAATTATGGTTAATACAGGTTGTAAGGTTAGGCATTATCATATGACTTCTGTTTAAGTTATACCAGATAATTATATAGATAATGGTCTTTTGATGATTAAGGTATGCAAAAAACTGAAAAATATGATCTGTGTATAACAAACATTTGTAGCAGCATGAGCAAGTTTTAGATTATTAGATGTTTAAATTTGAGCAAGTAGACAAAAATTTTAAAAGTTATTATTTTCATTCTATTCATATTTATATAATATGCATTTTGTTACACAAACATTTAATGGATAGACATGGAACATCTATATTTTTCTTATATGTGCCCAGGCTGATTTCCACACCGCATCTATATGTATCTGTAGATAGATAACCTGTTTCCACTAGGCTTTTGTGTTTATTTGGCAGTTATTGATGTAAAGACGCAGAACCTTGAACTTTGTATAATATCCAAAGTCCATTTGACATACATTGCAGGTTTGTGTAACAACTACTACAAAAAGATTTTTAAATATTCATTATTAACAGTAATGTTCATGCTTTAACTTATATAACTATTGTGATATTATAAACAAGCAAGCCAGTGAAAGGCTGGTAGGTTAACTAGGTGAGGGCCTATTTGTTCTTTAGAGTAAGAATCGCATCGCTTTCTTAAAAATATTTTATATTAATATTTTTATATAAGTATATCTTTATTATCTTACCTACCAAACCCGAGGAAGCTCGTAGTTACCTTATGCTTTGCGTTTTCAATTTTACTTCTATAAATGAATGTCTGTAAAGGTCTGTAGGTATAAAAGTTACTCTTAATTATAATAATTATTATCATAGATCTTGACCTATCATAGGTGCAATTATGTTTGCCTGTGTGACTAATAAATTATTTTATTTTTATTTTTATTAGTGTTAATATTTTCACTTGAGTTGGTTTTTTTCACTTGCATATTTTAAATTATTGTTAAGGGCTATGAAAAACTATTCTAAGAAATAGTGTTTCAATAAATATAGATTCTGATTAGACAGTAATATATTTTTGCGTAAAATTATAATCTACTTAATGAGACTTAACTTTTCATGTCTCAGGAGGGAGAGTGTAGTAGAATACCAAACAATAATAACTTTATAATTCAAGGTGTTGGATGGTGTTTCTATTGTTTATGGGCGGTCGTATCGCTTACCATCAGGCGAAGGAAAAGCTCGTTTCGTTATTCAAAGCAATAAAAAAAATCTGTAATATTTCACCTTATACATCCATTACTTATAGGCAAACTAATGTTGTTATCCAACTGTTCTGTATTACATTGTAATACAAATTCCATAACATGTAATTAAAAACATAACAATTAACATTAATGGTAAGCATGATAAAGTTAATAACTTATGTTATTTATTCATGTTTTCATTTACATGTTTTAACTAAATTGTGTGCTTTATTATAAATTTCAGATTTGTGAACTAGGCAACTTCAGCATTCATCTTCTTTTCAAGAATCTTCGTCCTCCAGGCACTAAAGTGAGGCGCGTACCAGTCCCAGACGGAAATCCCTTCTCTTTGCTGTTCAATTATGTGTCCTGCCCCAACTACACCTATGAATTTGGCTCCTGGTTATTCTTCACCATTATGACCCACTGTGCTCCAGGTAAAATCATTATTTTTATAATAGCCTTGCAAGTTTTTATATCTTATATGTAGATTATTAATGCACAACAGTGTACACTAGTATTGGATAAATGAATCTTTTAGCGTAAATAATTTACGTGTTTAAATATTGAGAACTGGGGGTGTGTAATAGTTGAGTAAGTACATAAATATATAATCTATACTATTATATAAAGCTGAATAGTTTTTTTGTTTGACCGCGCTAATCTCAGGAACTACCGGTCCAAACTGAAAAATTCTTTTTGCGTTGGATAGCCCTTTGTTCGTGGAGTGCTATAGGCTATATATCATCACGCTATACCCAATAGGAGCGGAGCAGTAATGAAACATGTTGCAAAAACGGGGAAAATTTATTAATTAGTTTTGAGAGCTTCCGTTGCGTGCGCTGCGTAAACGGTTAAAGTAATGCAACAATAATGTATGACGGGATTGTTCCTCTTAAAAAGTTCTACAAAAATATATGATAAACCAAAGTCCCCCGCTGCACCTGTCTGCCTGAACGTGTTAAACTCAAAAACTACCCAACGTATTAAGATGACATTTGGTATGGAGACAGTTTGAGACCCTGGGAAGAACATAGGCTCCCAGAAAATTATACAGCGTGACTTTTATAACGGAAAACTTTAGCCCGAAAAACTTTATAACGCGGGCGGAGCCGCGGGCAAAAGCTAGTAAGAAATAAAGCGTTAAGAGCGTTCAGCAAATGATGGTGAAAATAGAATGTCTGAATTTTACTTCAAATATTTTGGGCCTGTATAAAATATTGAGGATAATTTTATAAAAAAATTTGTACATTCATGGTATAATATATAAAATAATATCGTATAGTTGTAGTATGTAAATATGTTATTGAACTTGGTCTGTCTATCGCGAGCTAACAGCAAGTTCATTATTAAGTAGTAAATTAAAATTCACATCGTTTTTAATTTATGTGTCATATTAGCCATTAGCATTATTATGATTGTTTAACATGCTAAGACACAAAAAATCGCATGCTAATGGAATTTATTCGATACAGCATTAATTCCCATCACGATTGTACAGGTGCGTTTTTAGTAGGGTGATATCGATTATATCCTGTGCATTTAGAGAAAAGATTTTTACATTGCTCGTTACTTTTATTGTAAATACGAAAGTCCGTAAAATGATTGGATTGGTTTATTAAAAGTGAACGCAAAATCTGCTGATAGAATTTGGATTCATTTTCACACATAGAGACAATGTCCGTGGTTAGCATATACCTTTTATCCCGATTATTTACTCTTGTAGTGCCTTTTATGTGATGAAAATATTAAATGAATATAATTACAATTATCTATCTATAAAGCTGAAGAGTTTGTTTGTTTGTACGCGCTTATCTCAGAAATTACTAAACTGATTTTGAATTTTTTTTCACTAATAGGATATTACTACTGAGTCATGTAGGTTACTTTATTCCTGGAAAAATATTTATAGTAAAAAAACTTTTTCTCACGCCGGCGAAATCACGAGCAAAGACTAGTACAACTTATGGATATGAGTAGAGAGGAAGAGATAGCAACTCACCTAGCGCAATTTGTATCCTAAATAAATTAATCGATTGTAATAAAAGTAATATACTATATTTATCTATAGGCGAAACATTTTATTAAAAAAAACATTCACGTCGAATTGACAACCTCCTTCTTTTTTTGAAGTCGGTAAATTACTAATATTGCAAATCCCAAAATGGCTGCCCTTAACCACGGCCATAAACTGTTGAATCAAATCGAAGCCCAAATTTGTTGGTAGCAAGGTTAACAAACCACTGGTTGATGATTTATTTGCGATACTCTGGCATTATAATTTTTTTAATTAACAAATATTGATAATCGTGCATTATTGCATTTAAAGCCAACTGTGCTATATATGTATAGTTTACCATAATATATCGTTAGGTATGCATACGTTCATGAACTCACCTGACATTCGAATATGATTAGCATAATTTAAATTAATGTATGTGTATTTCATCACAGTAAAATATATAGAAAAAAAATTGTTAGAATTTAATTTGAATCATTTTTATCGTCGCTGTTTGATGATATTTTTATTATCTAGCTCACCTTCGATGTGCCGCATCTAGCCACCATCGAGATTTGTTGTTAAAACAGCTTATGGGTAAAATTATCCACACATAGAGTGAAATGTAGAATAGACGTTACGAAATCGTTAATTAATTGAAATTAACTGCACCTGATAAATTGTTAGGAAATACGCATTGTCTTAAAAGTTCAACGAGTTCAGTCAAGTTATTTTAAGTATTTTAACTTGGTTAAGAAAATTTACTTGGAACAAATACCGACTATATTTCATTAGAATTGCATAATTAACATTATAATCAATTTTCCGTCTTCACAGTAGCAGAGCAGAAATAGACAGATGTTCCGCTATCTGAAGGATCTCGCTTATTTATCGACTTTTGACTTTGGTGGTGGCAGGATATATTTTATATTCGCCCGGATAACGACCACCGTACAAGGTGTAAAACTCACGAAAGTGTGTCGCGTGGTGTCAGCCTGTCAGTCGACATTGTATTGGACCCCACTCCACTTACCATCAGGTGTAGTTGGGTCACTGCCATGCACGTATATAAAAAATGTTGGTACTGTCCGTCAGAACCGTCATCCGGTATTCTGACGTACGTATCTATAGGTAAGGCGATTGTTCGTTGACAGAAACACACCACCGACAAAGCTATGTTCACCCACCCAGTGTACTCTAACAAAAGTCAGTCCGTTAAGGAATCACTGTGCTATGTGCACTAATCATTATAATCAATATAATATGTATTCTACATTTTACTCTTAAGTTTACGGTTTATGATACCTTAGATTTTAGTGTTATATATTTTGCGTCTGTGAATAACATCATTAATGATTTAAGACTAAGTAATCATTAATTGAAATTTTCGTTCATTGTATTATTAATATATTTCATTGTTGTTTAAAGAGGTCAACGTATTTGACTCTTATGTCCGTGTCGAATAGACGTCGTCGACGAATGGCATTAATTCACCAGCAACGTGCTCTTTACTTTGAAAATGGAAAAATTTATAATTAACAAACAAGTTAAAAACTGGTCGATGGTTTCTTTTATACGGAGTCAGATTATAATTTACTTGATGGACTCTTATGTGACGATTTAAAAAATGGCCTGTAGATATTTTTAAACCTGAATAATAGTATATCTACTATGTAAATTGCATAAATTATATTATTATTATCCTATATGTTACTTTTTTTGTAGATATTCAATATTTCTATATTTAGAAATTTTAATAAATTCTAAAATGGGTTATTTATTTCGTTGCAGCTGGTATATTCGCTGCGGCTGGTTTCTATCAGATGGCTGTGTGGGCGCTCGGCAAACACCGCAACTACAAAAAGGAATTCCCCAACTACCCGAAAGGACGTAAAGCCATATTACCATTCGTTCTTTAAATACATTTCTAAGTCAAATCAGTGGCGAGATGCTATTTATACAGGGTGTAATAGTTCAGTGGGTGAAGTCGATTATTGCGACGATTTAAAAGAATTCGCTAATATACATTTCTTAAAAATCTATCAATATTTCATTTCCGTTTTTAGCCTTCATTTATCTTATACCTTTTCAAATATATATACTGTTTTTAATTTAAAGAAAAATGCAAAACTTCTTTTAAAATTTTGTATCATGTCACAATCAATTTCTTTCAAAATTTAACTCATTTTATGCTTTGTCATCGCTGTTTTTTTTATAATAAATAAGATTTTTAAAGAAAAATTATAAATCTTAATAGGTTTATAAAAAAAAACAGACTTTCATTACAAAGTAATAAACCATGAACTGTTACACCCTGTATATTATGTACCTCAGGTAGAGAGTAGACAATTAATAATTATGGTAATGTGAGTATAAACTTGTCCTCTCGCCACTCTCGTGTTTTTGCTTGGGTATTGCATAACGCTCTACTAGTTGGTGAAGGATTTCTCGACGCCTATAGTTGTAAAAATATTATGAAATGGGTTATGAATTTTAATGTAAGAGTTATTTTTGTGTAGTTATTTATTATTTAAAATTCATTCTAAGCCATTGAAGGGTTAGTTAATGTAAAATATTCCGTTAAATTAATAACGTGCATTTATGTTCAAATAAATGTTTATTTTAATTTTATATTCAATAAAAACTATTTTCCAAATCGCATTTTTAGTTATAATAATCTAAAATATAATTCATGCTACATTAGAATCGTTAATTAAATGCTAAGTGAAGATTAAAATGAATTCAAGTTCAAGCTACACATTTTGATGTCCCTTATGTGTAACACTAGACTCCGGTTCCGATGGATCTTCGACTTCGTCAACACAACGAACTTTTTCCAGCAAGCGGTCATTTTCTTCCTTCAACGCGACGATAATCTCTTGCCTCTCCTGTCATAATATTTAAGGTTTATTAAAATACAGATTATACAGATTCTATGATAATTAAAATATAAACAACTTCATACTTGAACGTGTAACTAATTAACCTCACATGACCTAATAATATCAAGAACCGAATGAAAGAAAGATGTGAAAGAAATGACAAGCATAGGTATCGCGCTCACACATTTCCTAAATTTATTTGCGGAACGAATAGCGTCGGTTGTAAATTGCTAATCGCAAAACAAACGTGCATCTGTTTCCATTCAGGGCTTGGAAAGATTCGATCTGGAAACATCGATACGGTCTGGAGAAATTTATTTTATTGGATAAAACCTGGCAGGTCATTAACATTAAAGACACATGTCTTCGCACAAGAGTCCCCTTGAATTAAGGTATGGCGCTGAAAATGTGCATATTATGGCCCCCATAAGATTGGACATCAATAATTATGTTGCCTATAATGTCCATCAAATGAGAACAATAGTCGCACACTGCTGGTGCCAGGAATAGACCACAAAAGCGATTGGATACTACGTAAGAAAAGTTTCCTAATTAATTGTTTTCCTAGAGAACTTATTAAAATTACAATAATTATAAAACACCAGTGCTGCAAAATTTATTTCCTTAAGATGAGCTTCCCCAATAGCAGGCTTCCAAATGCATACTTCTTTTTGAACAATAAAAATAGTAGAATACCGCAGTAATGTCATACTACTAAGTGACTATACTGCTAAGTGTATTAGGTATACCAGTGAATTTTAAACTACACAATATGTTTACCTCAATTTTCTGTTTGAACTTCTCGTCAAGCTTTTCTCGGTCTTCAGTGACGTGTTTGAGTTTAGCTCGCGCCACAGCGGGCGGTATGTATCGGGCCGACAGACCCAATATAGATTCCATTTGAAAGCACCTCGTTCTGGTAGACTTCAACTCCGAACGCAGATTGTTGATTTCCGCAAGCAAAGTACAATTTTCCTGCAATTAAAATTTTAATTGAAAGCATTTGAGACAAGGAATTTTTTATATTTTTTTGTTGATACTTACATCCATGATTTTGCCAATATCGCTTTTGGATCCCCCAAGGGATTTCTCAAGTTGTTGTTTGAGTGCTGCCACCTGTTTCTCGAGATGGTCCCGCTGTCTGTTAAACTCGCGTATAGCTTCGTCTTCAGCCACACGACTACGCACAAAATCTATATCCTCCACATATTTGTGGAAAAGAGCCTAAGAAATTAGCCAATATTAATCATTTAATAACAGGGATACGTAACATAATTTCGAAATCGGTTCCAATTTGCCAACAAATCAGGGAAATTAGTATCTAAATTTTGACCACAGTGCTAAATTTTTCATACTTAATTATTATTTAATTCAGAAATACAATAAATACTACAGAACTCTTGACGATTAGAAGGCCACTGAGAGTATTTTTACAACTATCTACATAAAGTTAATATTATTTAAATAATTCGTAGGTATTATACATTCTTACACAAGTAAGAGTATTTACCTTAGTATTAATATTCTATCCATGTGAAATATGGCAGATAACGTATAGTAAACCAATAAAAAACCGGACCATCTATACTGCATCCTACAAAAAGCAGTGTGAATATATTATCGTTTACCTTAACGTTGAGTTTAAGCTTCATTGGATCTTGAAAATTCGCCGTCATATTATGTAAATCAATTTTAATTTTCTTCAATGTATTCTTTAAAGTCAAATTTCTTTCGGCTTCGCTAAAAAAATCCTTTTTGGCCGAAGTTAGTTTTTCATTCAACTGACTAATTTTAAGTTCTAAAAATAAAACATCAGGTTCAAAATCATACATACATAGTACAGTTTGAAATTCTATCTACAATGCGGAAATTATGTGTAATACGAGTAATCTCCTGCGACATGATACTGTCAATTAACACTACATAATGTGGTGGGTGCAGAAATTGACTATGCGTACTAAACGAATCGGCACACAGTCGAGGTGCGAAAATTAATATTCTACCGTGACAATAGCAATGACATCATTGTATCTACATAAATCGTGAAAAAATTACAACTGAAATATTTTTACCGCGGAAAGCTTTGTGTTTAAGAAGAGCTTCCAAAGATTCCTCTAACTCAAGTATGCGTACTTTTTTCGCTTTAATATCTCGTTCTAAAGGATCTATCTGTAGAGAAAATTAAATTATATTGCAGCTGTAACTTTTTCCTGGTGGAATGGGACTAGTTTACTAGTGCGTATGGACTGCGAGGTTGTTTGCGGTTTGAATCGTACCGAGATCATGTTTAACATTCAATAATTTCAATTCCTCGTTCTCCATGTCATCGATTTGAACTTTTAATTCTCGTATAACTCGTTCTTTGGGTTCAATCTAAGTACCACGAAAGATTTTTTATGACGAAAATATACTTTCAAAGCTCTTTTAAATTAATATTTTACTAGAATGGCATCTTACCTGGTTTTTCAGTTCAGTTATCTTAAAGTTAAGCACAAATTTGTACTTCTCTAGTTCCTGTTTCTTCCTTTTTAATTCATATATTCTTTTTTCCTTGTCTTGTATAGTATTATCCCTTTCAGATATTTCTTTCTTTAAATCAGCTACGTCTCTCTCCAAAGTAGATATAACTTTTTGAAATTGCTTGTGTTCGGCTGAAATTTTATTTTTACTATTTAGATAAATAAACATTAGTATACATGTAAATTACTAACAGTTAATTGCGGTGTATTTTCACCTTTAAGTTGAGTAACTTGATGTTTGAATTCATCGATTTCTTTATTTGCACTTATTAGTTTCTTTTTCATTAAACCTGTCTCTCCCTTAAGCCTTACGTTTGCGTCTTTCTCTTCTTTAAGTTGGGCTTCGTAAGCTGTTTTTATTTCTATTATTTCCCGATCAGCATCTTCCTCTATCGACGATTTTATTGTTTCATGTTCACGTTTTTCCATGTCTGCTTGTTCTTGTAACTATTGAATTGTCAATAATATTTTAATATAAATAAAATCATACTTATCCTTTAATTAGTTTTAAGTTACCTCTTGCAGAAGCAAATCTTTTTCTTCGAGTCTGGTTTCAAACATGTTGTTCATTTCCCGTAAAGCATGTCGTTTACTCTCAGCTAATTCTTCGAGACGTTGTTCGTAATCTTTTCTCATTCGAGCGGTTTTATCTTCGAGACTCTACATAATTAATATAAATAAATTATTAAAGAATAGTTTCCTACATAATTAATCTTTCTTTAAGATACAAACTAACCTGATATCTATCGTATTCACTAATAAGTCTGATATTAAAATCAGCTTCTAATCCTTGAAGTGTCCTTTCGTGACCGGATCGAAGTTTAGCAATGTCTTGTTGAATCATTCCTATCTCATGAGTATGTTCACTTTCCATATTCTGTAAATTTTAATTTGCAATGAGTTCCAGTAAATAAACTACGAAGTATTTATTTCTTTAATTGTTTGCTTACTTCATTCTTTTCTTTTAATTCTTCAATAGCAGCACAATATCCTTCATGCACTTCTTTCAGTTTTTCAGCTTGAGTTGCTTCAGCTTGTCGGAGTTGATATGTGTGTTCAGTTTCCAATTCACTCATTCTTGTGCTCAACAACTGTAATATCATTAAACAATATGCTAAATATATGAATAATTAATAACTTATAATAGTAGTTAGCGTTATGGTACGGTGAAACTTACATTAATACTATTAATTTTCTCTTGCAAATCCTTCTTGCTTATCAATATTTCTTTTGAATGAGCGAAATCTTTGTCCAAAGCAATTGCCTTTCCATCAGCATTTGTGAGTCTCCATATACAAATCGAAGCATCTTCGGCAACCGACACTAGTGTCTGATCATCGTAAGCCAAAGCTATGCTTGTTACTTTCTTATTATGCATGTGAAACTCGTTAAAAATAGCTTTATCTAATAATGGCAACTGCACAGATGTTACGCCGCCTTCACCGCCAGTAATGAAAAGCATCATATCGGAACGTGACAACACAATGGTGTCCAAAGCACATCCAATAAGCCCAATGTTTCTCCGAATAGTATTCGAACCGATCTCTTTAATTTCCCCATCAGTACCGACACCGTACGTAGTTTTGCCAATGCTAAAAATAACATTTATGATCCATGACGTCAGGTCTACAAATACCTAGTAAAATGATGTATTTGGCATGTTAAAGATAAATTAACCTGTTCACTGCGCATGCTTTAAATTGATTAGTTTTTAAAATAACTTCACCGACTCTTTGACCCGATGACATACTCCATTCGTATACAGCGCCCTCCGTTCCACAAGAAACAAGAGTTAAATCATTAGCAGACCACGCAAGAGACGTAATCTGAAATAATACATCGATTGTAATAAAACTCTGAGACAATGTATATATAAATAGCACTTATTACCCTTCCATTGTGTCCTTTGAGATTAAACACGTTTTGGAATGAAACTGACGAAAAAACTTGTACAACTTGTCCATTAACTGCCGCAAAAAGGTGTCCATTCGTACTAAATTTGGCTTGTTTGCAGTTACGAATGGGAAACTCTCGCATGACTTCAAAATCGTCGATTAGCACCACCATAAAGCGAAGTTTATCTGAGAATCCTACTATTGAAAACAATCCTGCAAATTAATACGGAATGGTGTCAATTAAAGACGTCTTGTAGAATTTGAACTTCTTGTTACATATTTTTATTTTAGTACCGGTTGGATGCAGAGATACACAATGTATTTCCTCTTGATATAATTTTATCATTTCCACATCATCAGTCATGTAATTCCAAATTCTAATGCTCTTGTCTTGTTCGCCGGATGTCATAAAAATTGGTTTCCAAGCACACATTGAGAGAGAGTTTATACGACCATAGTGCATAGCTGGACCGAGTTCAGCAAACGCTATTTCAGGATTCTAAAATATTGTTTTCAATTTGTGTTCATTTTTATATACGTATCTACATAATGTTTCTATGCAACACATATTAATACCTGTATCATGTGCTGTCCAAACAGTTTAACGTAGTAGAGTTGTTTACGTAACGTTGTTATAAGAAGTGTTTCTTGACTAGGATCTATAGTAATGTGTTGTATAGCATCAAGTGGTGACCACATTGGATTTTCACGAGTGTGCCTGCATTAAAGGAGGGTATATGAGTGAGTAAGCATTGTTGACATTTCAAGTACTAGGAAGCAATCGAATAATTTAAAAAGCGGAAATTACGCAAAAGCCTTGCTTAGCTGTCAATACAGAAATATATTATCACTTATATAGGTGTCAATCTAGCTCATGCTTTGTCGACATTAAAAGGAGCGGAAATAAGAGTGAAGGGATTTAGAGTGTGGACGATAGAAGACAGGCGAAACAAATATGCACGGTCATACAAAAGAACCCTCAATATCTTCAGAATCTCCGTTCTGAAGGTGTCGAATATAATTTCTGCCGTAAAGTTATGCATGGATAATATTTACTTGTATGATTTCTTTGAAATTCTAAAAAGATTTCTCTTTCTCCAGTTGTGTGGTGTTTCTTTCTCAAACATGTGAACATAACCAGGTCCGCATGCGAAGGCGAATCCTGTGTTACAAAATAATGATTATTTAACATTAGCAACTAAATGATGATTGTAATGTAAAAATTAATATGTACATATTTTTAGATTGGAGTAAAATGAAATGAAATGCTTATTAGTTTATGTCCAGATGTATGCGATGGATCAATATCACACATACCTTTGGCAAAATTTACAAAACATGTAACTGGATAGCTTTCCTCTATAAAATCAGTAGATTCACTTGCTGTGTCTTGTTTACTAGAAGTACTTGTTTTATCGCCTTCCTCCGTCCTATGTGGATATTAGTTATTGAATATACATTTACTAAGAAGTGGAACTGATAAGCAACAATAAATACAACTAAGTGTTTTGAATAATGAATCACTTACTCGGCTTCTACTTTTTTCAAAGACATTTCCGTGACTTCGGTTGCTCGAAAAATACAGTTTTGTCGAAGCTCACCGTTTTCAACCATCATGATGATGCTATTGTCGGTCCCAAACAAGATTCTATCTGCCGTGAGCCACATACAGCTGGTGATATTAATCTATATGAAAACAGGATAGACACAATTTATTTTTCCGTAACAGGTAGGGTACTTACCAAGATATTCATTATGCATTTCATTCAGAATTCACAGAAATGGCGCATAGATGTATTGAAATCAATTGTTAAGATTAAATCTGTATAACATCGCATTAGTATTAACTGTTATGGTGTTATATGTATAATTAAATAAATAAAATAAATTTTACTGCTAAAACGTGAATTTTAAAAAGCTTTAGAGCACTAACATTTTCGGCCTTACACCAACCCCACTGACGCCAGACGGTTTCAGAAACATTCATTATACGAAATGTGTACGGGCCCGTAATAACGACTAACGTCGCATCTGAGGGATTGCATTGCACCTAAAAAATATTGCCTTATTAATCCAAAATATTTAACAAAACGTTTTAAAATAAAACTACTTACGCTTTCCACAACTCCTTGTCCACTTGGATTCTGAGCTTTAGCGTGGCTCTCTACTTTACCTTTATCCCAATTGTAATAATACAAATACCAGTCTGGTTCCCCTGTTATGGCCACAAGATATTTGGAATCATATGTGAATTGTACGCAAGCAAATTCTCTGGATGTGGAATTTTCGAAAGGAACTGTGAGAATCTTCCGTCTCTTGTATGTTGTTAAATCATAAATTGTAATAATCGGCTTCTGACCCTCATCAGCAATTTCGTTTAAAGCAAGCCAGCGTCTAAAATAAAAATTAACCACCTAATTCATATTCATTCATACCATTCGAATTTCTTTTTATGATTGTCTGAATGTATAATATTATGAACACATTTAATCATTATTACTCATATTCTCATCAAAATTCGAATATATGAGGTGGACAATTTAAGGCATAAACAAAATGATGTTAACTAGTAAGTACCAGCATAGCACTAGTAGTACCCACCTATTTGGCGCCAGTACCAAGGATTTTATTGGCTTATGTTTATCTTGTAACCTTATAAATTTCTGTTTCTTCTGTAGATGGTTATGAATGACAATAACCCCACCAGCTGGGTAAATGATTTCAGACTCTGTCAAGTAGTGAGCATTATACCTGATAAAAATAAAACCATTTTCATTAATGATTAAAATAAATAAACTTCAATCAATCACGGAAAATAGTTCAATTATTAAACAGTATTTATCCATGCATCGGCAGGATATATGCTTGCGCTGTCAGACAGCTTGATAATTTAAAATATCTTAATGTATATGAGTGCATGCATGTTATTATATTAAGATAAACTACGTAAAATAAGCTACAAATTCTTGCAGCGCATACATGTGTTACGCAAGGATGTTTACTGGGCAAATATAACAAGGTCTCCATAAACCAACGTATACTTGTATACTCACTGAATGTCCGTGCGGAGACCATAAAATATACGAGCAGATAAATTTGGCGGTGTTGCCGTTGCCATGATTTAGTCTTGTAAAAATATTTAAATACGAATAAGTTATCATAAACACGAGATTATATGAAATATAAAACCAGAGACCGATACATCAACCAATATCAACATTATTGACTTCAAGTTGTCTTGGTAACTCTATAAACAGACACGTTGTTTTTCATTATATTTAAAGGAGATTGCAGTTGTATCGAGGTTGGAATTTACCAGCTTCCAAAAAAGAGGGGAGATCTTTATTCAGATTATTTTTTTATACTTATTCTTATTAAGCGTGGGTATAATATTTATAACTAATAAAATAAGTATATAATTTCATGATTATGAAGTACACAAATGATGACTTTGTATTATCGTTTAGGTATCTTGAAGTGGTTGTGTTTGATAATTAGGTAGGTAAACTAATATATTTTTAATTTTAGTGACGTAAAAGTAACAAAATCATACCGATTTTTTTAACCAGAGAAAAGATCTTAAACAGTCAAGAAAGACAAGGAAACTGCGCGTTGATCATTTAACTGGATTTCACCTGATTGGCGCTCAATGTCGTCTGCACATCCTCGGCAATATCCGAGATAAGTCGCAGCTTCCTCTTACCGTGCACAAGGCCGGCATGTCGCTTTATTAACTCGCTAACTTCTGCGCGTCACTGCACTCCCGCGGAAAGTCTTAATTTAACGGAAAGCATAAAATTTTTATGGACCTATAAAAGTAAGTGTAGGGTAGAAAAGGGTAATGGGAGTCACTTAAGCAAGTTTTCAAATAAAAGCTTATTTCAATATCAAATATTTATTGCTTATGTTTTATAACAAAAAACACTTATTTGTCTAACAATTGAGATCAGTTTTAATCATTTGGTACATAAACTTTGGGAAAAATTAAGATTAAAAAAAAAATAGGTTTGACTCCCATTGCACTTACTTCGGGGCAATGGTGGTCAGCCTGTGGGAAATGAAGATCAAGTAAAACTAACACATATCGCAGACGTACCCTTCGGCAGAATCCCATCCAGTGCATTCTGCGTGTGCCCACTAATCCACATGTGGTACAGCGGTACCACATCTCGAGTATTTCGTCCAAATTCACAGCATATCAAGCATCTATTTCCTGCGTCTTCTGCATCATCATTTTCGTCATCCTGGCACAAGTCGTTAGTGTTAGTGTCTGAGACTGATGTATCGTTTGAATCTTGAAGAACCTGTCTCTTTGCCCTTTGGGGACCCTCACCCTTCTGCACCTTAGTCTTCTTCCCTGACCCTTACCTTTCCATTTCTTTTTTCTTTCTCTTGCTCTTTCTGTATTTTTGTTATCTTTTTATTTTCCTTTTCTATCAAATCTTTCTTCAGTGGAGTTGAGGTTAATACAGTAGCATGCTGCTTCTTTCGACGCTGTTTCTCTTTAGCCACAGTTGTTTTCTCTGGTAATTTTATAAAATCGGAAAATTGAACATTTGACGTAGGATCAGACGACTCTTTGTCTTGTGATGTCGGGGAAGAGATAACTACTTGCGCTGATTCACTTACAGCTGATAAATCTAATAGTTTTGATGTGCTCCTTACTCGTACTTTCGGCATCTAGAAACAATAATATTAACATTAGTCTTTGCGGACAATGGGGTCACTTGACTCTTATTAGCCGCTACTATACTGCCAACAAAATAATAACAATATAAAAAACCTAAGTTTGAATCGTAATATAAGACGCTTATCACAATTTTAAACATACAGACTACCTTTCTACAATATACAAAATTTGGTAAACTTAAAAACGACACTCACCTCTAATAATATTTTTACGTAATATTACATTGACAACGCGCGAAAACAACACACTACTATCTCTCAGCGACGGGCAGCGGTAACTGGCGGGGGGCGTTCGCGACGGGGCCGGCGGGTGTAGAGGGGGGTGTTATAGGCATGTTCCTAGGTTTCGGGTGCGTAGTTTCGTAGGTATGCGTGTGATTCCGATTGCCCGCTGACTCCAATTACCCGCCCTTCCCCTAAGTTCTTAATTTGACGTGTATATAGGGAAATTGTGATATAGATATACCACCTTAAATCGAGTAGCGATTTGAAAACGATTAATATTATCAAAAACAAGTTCATGTTAATTGATAAAGATTAAAGGCGTTCTTGAACATCAAACTGTTTAATAACAAAAATGCATTTTCCTTATTTACATGAAAATAAGCAAATAATGCATCCACCCTAAAACACGGCTTTATGCTTTTATGATGCATATAACAGCATTTTATTGTCACATAGGTATGAGAGTACAGTAATATAGTTGCATTGCAGATTCAGCAATTCAACCAAAAAATATGGTTTTATATTATAATTAACTAGATGTTGCTTATTATATTATTATCTTTAAATATTTTAAACACTGCAATGATTCATAGCGCCACAGATTTAAAAATTATTAATAAAAATTCGTTTATTTCCCATAAGTGCAAATTGCCGGGATAAAAAGTAGTGTGTGTCAATGATGGACCTGATCTACCCGTGTACGAAATTTCGGGTACTTATCTGTCCCCCTAGGGTATCTTTACCACAAATCCTTTATTATGTATTCTTCTCTTGCAAAATTACAGTGTCAATTGCCAATTGCCAGGTATGGAATACTGTTCGCACCTCTGGGATGGTTCCGCCCAACGCATGCTCGATGCCTTGGACGGATTACAACGACGGGCCATATGCATAGTGAATGATAAAGACGTAACGAACAACTTGCAGTCTTGCAGAAAAGAAGAAACTGTCGTGTCCTATCATTGTGCTTAATCTGAGAGGAATAGCACAGGGCTCTTAGAGCAGCAGCCCGATAAGACAAATCGTTGCGAAATAGGGCCTGCAATGGTCACTAATCGGATATAGAGGCAATGGGTATGGGTAAGCAATGGCCTCCTCCTGCAAGTGCCTCGTCTTGTGTTGAACTCCGAGCGCAATCATGTCCAAAACGATCCCATACGATCGATACGTAATGCAGACAGTGTAAGTGGGTCAATTGGAACACTACGAGGTGGAGAATTCGAGATGACGGAGTGGGTCAAGAGCTATCTTTCCTTAGTGAATTAGTCATGGTATTCTAATTACACTTTGTGTAACATGGAAATAGAGTGTCTAGTTTTAAATAGCTATACCTAATCAATCCCGACCTCAGCTTTAACTACTTTTCTTCTACTTCATAACTCCCTTTATCTTAACTCGTAAAGAAGCCCAATTGGCTAATGCTCATGAAGACGTCGCAACGTTACAACACATAAGTAACAGAAAATATGTTTGCGAATCATACCAACTGTCACGGTGCGGTGAACCAACCCGCGGCATATCTTTTCACAGACGACTTCTTGCCCACTGCACCGCGAAAGCCATGATAAATCACGTATTTAGACGGTGGTATACATTATATACGATGTTAATTATAATTAGTAAAGCGACTACATCTTCCTGTACTTATCTGAACCGAAATGAGCTTTCTTTCCTATATCTAAAAATTACAAATTGGTTCAATTTAGGTCTAAAGAAAGTATAAATATTATCAGATAATTCCAAAGTAAAATAATAGTTATTGTAGAGTACGCTTCGAAAACATTTCAGAAGTAACTAGATAAGAATCATAAAGAATGCCACAGCCAATGAATTGGCGATATCGAACACAATAATTATTGATGATGCGATGCGAACACAATGCACTTACCAGTTACCCCTAATTCCTATGACATATTTACGGCATTAGACTGTACTTTTAATAAAACTCGTCTTCTTGTTAGTTATGACTATGATTGACTATGACTGTAATAAAATCGCATAAGATATATTTTGTGAAAATATCACTAAAATTGGTTTTAAAATGAGACATGATTTATTTTTGTATAACATAAACCTAATACAATTTTAATAATTTTGAATTTATGTAGCCGAGTCATGAGACCACTAAATGAAATAATTGGTAAAAACCAAGATTTAGTAGCAGTTTGATATACTTCTTACTACTTTACAAACCTATTCATTAAAGTTTAATAAAGTCGAATTAGATTGTTCTCACATAACTTATAAAAGTCAAAGGTACATTCAAAGATATATATTTTGAGTTTCCAATCTGCGAACATCCGTCCAGATAGACCATTCCATTCCCAACAAGACTATCATGCACTACTGACGGGATATTATTATCTTTTATCACATTAATAAACGAGATATGAATTTAATTTATTTGAAAGGACAATGCCCAAAACCAGGCTATCTTTGCGTCAGTCATGCGTCTTAACCAAATAACCATGTAAAATCATAATTTTAATTATTACTTCATTTGTATTTATTTCAGTCATGAGCAAATAGGGGTTCTAAAGATATGAAAAAAAAAGTTATTTAATTGTTGCAAATCAAACACCGGATAATTTACTGCCAATATGGCGAATTGATACCAATTTATAACAAATTCCCCTTTTAAATGGAATAAAAAAGTTAATATACACAATAAATGTGACTGTACTTGAATCTATAATAAATGGATTAAATATATTATTCATTAAACAAAAATATTGTTATAAAAAAAATATATTTCACTTAATAATTATGACCAAACTCCAAATAGCTGGTAAAAAAGATAAAATATTAATCCTTCTAAAAACAAACAAATGGCGACTTGTACTTGCATTGACAGAAATACTAAAGTCAGCTAAAACATGTCTGGACTTTATTTTTAATTAAATGAATATATGGGTACTGATTTTTACTACACTGGCAACTGAAATTAATGACATTTTGACACTTTAGATTTGTTTGAATGAAAATATTTCATAAATTAAAATATTTTACTCAAGATCGGAGTGTTATTCTTATGTATTTTAATGTTGAGTCGAGAAATTCACTGTTTAGAAACAAGGTGTATAGCGTGTGTTCCGAACTTTGAGACGGAAGGCTTTTAGTTAGCAGCACAATGTCGTCTAGAGCCTAGACCCAGGACAGTCAATCGAGACGGCATATCCCGGCGATGTATTAACTGCACCATTGCGGTGCCACAGCAACGATAAGTATATTTCTTAGACAAGCTATCCAGTTTGTAAGTTATGTAGATTATTTTTAACCTACCCACAACGTGGGAAAAATCTTGCAAAAACTAAAGAAAACAGTTTAACAATAATAATAATCTGAACATGTTTACTCAACTTCTACATTATATTTTAGGTTTCAAGGCTTGAATTAATTTGTGCTGCCTGCTGGAGATCAGTTAATAGAGAGGTTCACAGGCAACAGCAACATGACATGACCCGACCAGCACTGCAAGAAGTCATTCACTCACTTCAGCACTATTATAGCGTGTTGCGGCCACATCAAGTTCTTGTTTGTTTTCTGGGAAGCCATATCTATCAAAATACACATCTATATAAAAATATACATCGGATTTCGTATTTCTTCTTTTATTTTTCTTTTCCTATGATAAGTAACTATTAGCCTAATCAGGCTGTGAAGTTAGTTCCTGGGTTTCTGTTCGATTTCCAGGCCAAGCAAGATTTTATCTCTGTGTTTCTAAAATGACTTGCCTGGGATCGGAATCTTCCAAAGAGGGTTGGCGTCTGACATAAGGCCGGTCATAAAAACTAAGCTGAATCTATTCTGCAATATGTGTTGACGCCATATTGAAATGAGATAATGGTAGGTGAAAATAAAGATTAAGTTAATCCACGTAATAGAATAAGTCATAAGTCAGAAAAATATGTACTTACACAAAGGGTCGGGTAGTATATGTTCAGTGGAAAAACTAATATTCCGCCATACTATTTTAGAAGTTTTATTAGAGCTTCGTCTCATCAGATATGTTAATACCTATCAGTTTCTTATAAGGGCGATTAAAGCTAAGTGAAAAGAATGTCCAATAATTGTTTACTTATAGCAATATCAAGTAGCTACTGCAATATTGAACTTAATTAGGCACGTAGGTACTTTCTACCGTACATTATTGCAGTTCATACTTAACCTCAAAATAACCGAGTTATTAAAATTCTGATTACTCCGAACTCCCATCGAATATCCAATTGTTTTCAATTTGTATAAGATTTAGGATATATTACCTATAGTTTAGTGAAGGTTTTGTACAGACGCAAGCGTAGCCCAACTTTCATACAAAAATGGGCATTCTCCTTTAATAGTAATCTTAGGTAAAGAAACATGTTGTAGAATGAAATATTAAATCATAATTTATATTCTATCACAGTTCTAAGTACTGGTACATAGTGTTCAAGATAAATAGGTTATCTGTCTTGAGCATTAAGCAAGTAAAGGAAATTTCAGAATTGTAAATAAGTATAAATAGTACATAATTGATTACGTACCTATATTATTGGAATGCAGCTGTTCCAAAAAATCCATATATTTCGTTTATACTTATTTTAATAGGGTCATGGTTCTAGTACAAGCGTAAATCGAGTGAGACCCAAAGATATTTATTTAAAAAAAATACTTATTAACATTTCTTTTTAAGCTACACCTACTACCTTACACTAAAAAGATACCTTTTTTTGGAAACAGTATCAAAATTTGATCGAAAATTAGCGCTCAATTAATGGTGATTTCATACATTTACGTGAATGTTAGACATTGAAATACAACTATTTTTGTTATTTTATATTATGATTTTCTCCCTGGGGAGTTATATTTGGATATAGTTTCCGAGATATAGTTTTATTTCGAAGCAAATAGAAGTTCATATATGATTTAAAAAACCCTAATATACCTACGTCTAGTCACGTCTGCACCGTAATGACCATGACGTCACTGTGGCTATTGCCTCTATGCAACCATTATCTGACATTGATTTATTTTTAAGTGGATAACTCTTTCTACTTAATTTTGGACTAAAAATAAAACAGGTACCTTCTTTATATATTGGACTTTTAAGGACATATTATAACGACAAGGCTCATACGAAATGATTAACTCATTATAAATATTGAATGGTTTGCAGTCAGAGCGCCTGTGTGCTGCTTCAAATTGTACTGAATTGTGGATCAATAATACCAAGGCAACCATTAGTGGTGGTATTTTTGGTGTTAGTGCCCTATGCCCGCATGCTTTTACTTGATTCATACTACACTTGAATATAATCTGCTTTCGAATATGCGGTCTACAGATAAAAATGATTTGTATGTTTATTTGTTTTATGGAATACCACGTTTTAATAACTTTGTTCATATATTTTTTTTATTAAAATAACATGAAAATCCAATGCTTTGGATAGGCATATATTTATGAACAAAAAAATGAAGTATTTGAATACATAAGTTTTACAAAGAACAAAATAACTAAATATTACAAAATAACAGCAGAGAATACGTAATGGCGCCAGCATCGACAAACAATATTAAAACAGTTTTTTCCTTGTCTCTAATTCGTGTTAAATTATTCTATCTGGTGGTTAATGCGTCATACAAGTTCAGAAATACTTGACAAGAACATGTTAGGATCTAGGTATTGCTGATAGAGCTAATGCAAAAAACAGTCTATGCATAAAAGTGGGTAGGTATAATTCGGAAAATACAGTAGACACTCGATTACCACAGATATTATATTATATACTTATACATCATTATTATATTCCTATAGATTTATGTCCTAAGGCATTCGTTTAATAAATCCGGATAATTTTAAGTATGTAACACGCGAAAAAATATCTTGGATCGAGGACTACTGTGTGTGCTTATGTAATTTATATTTCCCCGAAAATTTGTTTGGGTTGGCCATCATAAGCATATTTGTAATATTTACTTTAGAAGATTATTTCCCTCAATTACTACATCTTTTGTGGAAATTTTTGTGATTATTGTCTATACTGATGTAAACATTTTTAACATATTTTTCCGTAATCACGGTTATGGTGACGACACAAAACATATTAGGCCGATATTCCTTAATACAAGACATATTTTGACAAACTGCTTGAAACCCCTTATAGTTACGGATTACAGCAATTTTATGTAAACATTTCATTTGAATACTTTTCTATTCAAGATAAAAACTTGGCTTTACAATTTTCCACTAGTTATATTAAATACATCTGTATTTATAGTTGTCTTTGTACACGGAAAGATAGGTACCAAGTATGAAGTGTATAAGGTCATCTTGCTTCGTGCAGAACCCTAAAAAGAACAATTATGTGTAACTATTTTCAATTACATTGTCTTGGAAATATAACACATAATATAATTTCTAAGTTTAGGTACACGACCTTCGCCTTTCTGCTGATGACGTGGCTCGTCGTGTGTAGGTAAACATGCCGTCATCTTCAGTAAATATTATATGCTTTACGTTTACGGTTATAAGAGCTAATATGTACCTACTGTATCCTCGAATAGGTCTATCAATTTTGGTAATGCACATTTACACAGAGATAAATTTTCCAACTTCAATACTAATTGCGTACTTATATTTTTCCAAATGCTTTATAAATTGCATGTTCATGATCAGAACTAGCCAGGCATTTTAGAATGTACTAACGTCATTTATAAAATCACGGTATAGAAACCAAAAAGTACTATCCTT